>NC_079515.1:34488507-34521086 GCF_000801105.2 Raphanus sativus | reverse complement strand
GATCTTGTAATAGATTGTTTAAAGAAGATTCTAATAAAGCATAGTGGTTGCTTGTTTTGTTGTGTCTCTCGGTTTACTTTCTATAGTACTATTGGGGTGTCCCTTTTGTTCCAACAGGAACTCGTACTTGCAAAAAAGATAAATCATCATAAAAAGCTTAAGATCAGTTCTTGAAACTTAACATTACAAAAGCTGACTGTTTTTTTTGCTTTCAAAGTACTGATTCAAAGCCTAAAATCTTTGAATCCTAAATTAAGGCTTCAATCTAAGAAGTTAAACAAGCATCAGTTCAAGTATGATTAGTTCACAGTTTCATCCAATGTCCATTGTCTATTAAATCATTGCTCATTTGTGGTCTTCTCCAAATTTCCTCCCATTCCATTAATTTATTATTAAATAACTAATTTAATATTATTAAATATATTTATAAATTATAATGTGTTCTAACAAATAATTTATCTGGCTCCACCAAAGTAAGAATCCTAGTATAATCGTATTAATGAGTAAGAAAATAAGAAAACAAAAACGAATTCAATGAAAGGAATATAACGCGTGATTGCCGGGCTGGGAATTTTAGTTGGCATTACGATGGTCGGACGTATATGGGACCCATTAATTCGCAATATAAAGTTTAATCTCACTAATCTTTTAAATTAATGTTAGCTAATCCCATGTGCAAAGTTCCCAACTCTTTGCTTTATTGTCAAAGGTTGATTCTGTTTACATTCGACAAATTAATGTGTCAATCGTACATTGAATTTTTGGTTTTCATTGTTACAAATCTAAAGTATAACCATGAGCAATATATGATTCTCATTTTACATTTCAATACACAATATATACGTTATACAACAACATTGTACGGCGCATTGTCGCGGTAATTAACTTTTGAGCGAACCGGGGCTTCTAGCTCAGTTGGTAAAGGGTTTACAGCTGTGAGTTCCGCCACCTGGGTTCGAATCCCGGCCACTGGGGAATTAACATTTCGGCATCGCCAGGGAGAGAGGACCGACATGTGGCAACACGTGACTAGTCTGGACCACTTCGGTGGGGCCAGGATACCTCTGTATAATTCAAAAAAAAAAAAATTAACTTTGAGCGACAAGAAAAATAAAGGATGATGAGATTAAAAGAAATCGTCGACCGTTGAACGGAGTGGTTAACACCGCTGGAATTCATGCAGCGACATTATTGTCAAAAAGGTCACAACAATATCAATGATATTGAGACACTGATATTGAGACAAAGCCTTCTGTGCAATCAGAAAATAACATAAAATATGACTCTTTATTTTTGTCGCATCAACTATCAAATGAAGACGATCTTTAAGCAAAGAATTTTGGAAAAGCAGTTTAATATCAGAAAACTAATTACCGCAACCAAGAAGTCATCTGATTTTTACACAAAACGAAGCAACGAGCAATCGAGCAAAAAATATGCTAGTCATTTCTGATTATCCCCTTATTATTAACCAAGAAACATTTTAAAAAATTAACCTTTAAAGAGTAAACTAATTTTAATGTTGTCATTATGCATATGTGTCATCTTTACAATCCTTCTCGGCCATTATTTACAATTATCCTTGATTTACTAGGGTTATTACATATAATGCCATTAGTACTATTATATTTGTTACATGCTCTTCTTTATATTTATACTACGGTAAGATGACACATATGCATTGCTTCTGTTCGATATGCATAATACGTTAGGAAATTATATTCGACATAAATGTATAGTGAAATTCTCCTCCGTTTAAAACGTGTATACATAACTTATACATTCATTCTTTTATATATTATTTTATATATTATATGTAAGAAATGCATATATGTATACATTTACATTTACATATACATTCTTTTATATATTCTTTTACTAATACATTCTTTTATATATGTATGCAATATGCAGTATGTAATATGTAAAAAAGTGAATATGTATACATTTATTTATACATTTTTTTATATATTCTTTTACTTATATATTCTTTTATATTTCATATTCTTTTTTTTCAACATCACGAATATAGGAAACATATAATATTATTGCATGTTTTAGAATATAGGAAGCATATAAAATTATGAACCAAATTTATAGTACTTTGACGGTGATTGTTCTTATTTGGCTCAAAATTATAGAAATTAGTTACCTTCGGTGTGTAACGGTTTAGGAGGAAATACACATGATCAGTTCAAATCTTTGAATCAAATCCACTATACCATCGCCAAACAGTGAGTAAATTTGGGAGGTTGATTTGAAAATATTGATTATTTGTATTATGACAACATATTATTTATAGAAGTAAGTACCCATGTTTCGTAACCATTACTTACCATATAAATTCGTATTATAATTAATTGTACATTAAAATATAAATATTATAATTTTATTATATTATTGATTATAATATTTGACTTTCAAACACTATACTCACGTTTTACTTTGCCGCGTTTTGGTTCAAAATTTAACATAAGAACCGTAAATGATCATAAGTTCATAACCAACATAAAAACAGTCAAATATTATAATTACTATCTATAAAATTCAAAAAATAGTCGTTACATATAGAAAGATTGGTTAGGTAAGGTACACACGAACACATTAATTGTTTCATATTTGGTAAATATTAGCAGATTCAAAACTATTGTTATGAACACTTCGAAAATCAAGGCGCAGGTCTTCACATTTAGCAAGGTGATCTCGATATCGACTTTGATATGCTATAAATAACCGGGAAGACACATGAATATATTTATACACAACTGACATATAGTGTATGTTTTAGAAATTTATATAGACCTTTAATATTATGCTCTTATACATTGTCCACGTTCATATTATGTGCCAATGTTTGACATGCGTAAAAACGATTTATTTTTTATATATTATACTAACGATGTATATAATCCTATGTAAAATATTGTATGTAAAATATCAAAAAATATCCGGAGAGGCATAGATGTATACATGACTTATACACTCTTTTTTATATTACAAGAACGACATATATAATAGCTTATAAAACATACATCAAACAATGGCATTGTACGTTTAATTTTATTTTCTTATAGTTTTAACTATTAGTAATTGTAATATTTTGGCCATATATTCATAATTTTCCTTCAAATCAGTATTATTTATGTTTTAGAATATATTATCGTATACAAAATTAGGAAAAAAAATTATATAAATTTGACGGTGATTGATATTATTTAGATAAATCAGACACTGGGCGAAGGTAATTAACTAATTTCGAGCCAAATTATGCATATATGACAGAAACTGAGTTAATGGTCAATCACTGAATAAATTTAGGAGGTTAACACAATTGTTTTCAAAATTATGTCAACATATTATTTCTAAAATCAAAAAATCATGGTCATTCCAATTTTGTAACCATTACTTACCATATAATTTTGTATTATTATTAATTGTATTTGACCGTGATATTTATTTCTTTATTAAATCATGAGAAGATGATATACAAAATTATGAACTAGCTGAATTTGTGAGACGTTAAATAATGTTCATTATTGCTGTTTTTATATATTCAAACTATGAAAATGTTTTTGTTTCGTAATATTCATGGTTTCCAAATTATGTTTTCATGCAATCGCTATTATAGAATTATAATCGTCTATAATTATTGCTAATTAGTATCCTAACTAGAATGTACTTTCCAAAAATATACAATAGAAACCACAATCAATCACGCAATATTTCTAACCACTACGCTGTCATAATAATTATATTGTATGGAACAGTAAGAATGATTTTAGTTCAGTTACGGTTTTCAATTCGGTTCAAATTGGTAGGATTTAAACAAATACTAATTTGGTTTTCTTTCGGTTTTGATTTTCAAAAAAATGAAAAATCGATAAGGACCTAAAATAACCAGAAAACCGAACTGAAATTAACCGAAAAACCAAAAATATCCGAATTTAACCAAAATAACCAAAAATATCCGAATTTTAAAGAAAATTATTCCGAAATTGGCTGAAAACCAATTATATCAGTTATTTTCTGGTATAAAATTGAAAACCGAAAATAACCGAAAACTAAACTGAAATTCAGTTTGGTTAATTTTGAAATTAATTTTTCAAAATTTTGGTTAACCGAAAACCAATGGTTAGGTTTGGTTTTGGAAAACCGAAATCGCAAGACTACTACACATTGTAATATTAATGTTGACTATATTTTTATGTAATCATTTTCACACCGCACAAAGTGCGGATCATATCCTAGTAACTATTAATCTGTCTGATTTGTGTGGATGTTATAACTTTTTTTGGAAGCTCATAGAAACTGTTTCATTTAGGTTGTCTAGGTCAAAAATTCCAAGGCAAAGAACAAGTCGAGAAAAGAAAATCTCTTTCCAGATTAGTATTTTTTTCCGAAAGAATGTTAAATTTATTCAACCCAAAAAACTTTTTTACAAAGAATGCAATTTGTATCTAAATATTTTTTGTAAAAAAAAATATGTGTGAATGCTTACTTTTCCGGATACTAATGGAAATGAAAATTGTTTTATTCTGAATTTTTTGGATTTTTTATCATCTTATGATATTAACAAAAGTTGACCTAAAATAAATAAATATAACAATAATCAAAACCGCGAACAATCAATCACTGTGAATTTTAACAGGCTTTTCTTAGATTTTAACGTCTGCAAAACCTTATTGCTTCGGCCCATTAGCTTTTTACTCAAGCAAATAGCCCATTGGTTACTATGCCCCATTGTTAGACTTTGCGAACAGATGGTCCCGTATTGGTATTGTGAACCTTTCAAGTACTGCAAAACATTCCGTATCAGAAATATTGTATGAATCATCTATCTATCTATATCTATATTATTAAAGTTGAAGTACACATTGGAGATGTTTGGAAACAAGGATAGTAGAATAAATAAGATATGTTTGGAAATATTAATAATAGAATAAATGAGATATATTTGGAAACATATATAGTAGAGATGTGTACTTTCTTTTACTTACAAATTTAGCCATTGTATTTTCAATAAATTAATAACAAATGCGAATTGTGTAGGAACATGAATAACATATTTAATACTTTTTTTAAAACATTTAGCCATTATTTTTACCATAAATTAAGCAACATTCTTTCTATATTTCTTTTTATTTACAATTTTGTCACTATATTTACAATTCTTTTTATTTACATTTTTATGGTGGAAATAAAAACACAAACTGAAATACAAATAGTATATTATATTAAACAATTTTTAAAAACAGTATTATTACCTTATTTAGTTTAGTCAAATATAAAAATTTCAAGAGTTCAATTTTCAAAAAAAAAATATCATAAAATTAATAATAATTCATAAAAGCTAATGCAAAAAATTAAAAATTTGAAACATGGATAAAAGTATATCAGTTTTAAAATATACAAAATGGACTAATCTAATTACCTAAAAACATTGTTTTGTCTAAAATACTCATAAAATAAAATTTTAATTTTATATATGAAATTTCAAATCAAAATAATAATTTAAAGTTTATTTATATCAAAAATTGATTTAAAATATGCATATATTCAAAAATTTATTTTTACTAAAATATTTTCCAATAACCATTATTAAAAAATGTTTTCAATAAATATAAGAAAAATACAACAAAAAGATTAATTTCATATACCAAATTAAATTGTGGTTTTTATATTTTGCATTAAACTTTAAGAATATAATATATGTGATTATTTATAAGATGATTCATATAAAATACTATTAATTATATGATTATTTATATGATGACATATATATGATACATAATAGTGACTAGGGTTGGGCGTTCAGGTATTCATTCCGGTTCATTTTGGATTTGTTTGGGTGTCGGGTTTCCGGGGTCAAAGATTTCAGTCTCATTCATATATTTCTAAATTTTAGTTCGAATTATGACTAGGACTGGCCGTTCAGGCATCCATTCGGGTTCATTTCGGATCTGTTTGGGTTCTGTTAAATTCATTCAGGTATTTCTATATTTAATTAATATAGAAATATGTCACATTGTTTACACAAAATATCAATGTAAAAATACTGTACAATTGCGTTCTAAAATTATTTATTTTAACAACAAACCAAATAAACATGTTGATTGGAGAGAGAATAAAATAAAGCCAGAGAAACACATAGTTTATCAGAGACTCTATGTGTCAAATTTATTATAATTTTTTTTACTAAGATAAATACATTCAATAATTACAAACAAATAATATATTTCATAAAAGTGAAAAATAATATCCGCGTTTTCGAAGCGCGGGTCAAAATCTAGTTCTATTTAAACTGAAATATAAAACGATATTTTCCTAAATTAAATATTTTCTACAGCTTTCATTTTACTTTTTAATGTATTTTAATCACTCAATTTCCGAATAATCTTTTTTATTTTATTCATACTTCATTTTCACTCTATTTTAGAATAATCTTTTATTTTTTGTTCATACTTTATTTTGCAGTAAATTGCAGAGTGAAAAACGAGATGTTCTTATGTCAGTATTAACAATCAATTAGTTTCTCACGTTTTTTTTGAGTTTCCAAAGGTAAGTGAAAACTAACATTGTTAGAGCAACATTATTGGTTGCCCTTTTACAAATATCTCAGTTAGTTTTATATTAGTATTTTAATAATATTTTTTTGTTTTACAGTTACTTTTAAACAGAAAAGAAAATTAAGGCAATCCACTAAAAAATTAGATATGTGGACTGATACCGTTTCCATAGCATCTGTTTTTAGATCTAGTGTCTTTCTCTTTCATCAACATTTTCCTTTTTTCTAGTATTTTAAACTTTGGGCCTGAGGCCATTTCATTTTCAATGAAGTATTTTGTGCCAAAAAAAAGATCAGATACTGCCCTCCATCCCATGATGCCATTTCATTTTTAATGAAGTATTTTGTGCCAAAAAAAAAGATCAGATACTGCCCTCCATCCCATTGATGGAGGTGCTCTTATATGACCACGGAAAAGTGTGCCACATTATGGGTCTTAGCCTCTTAAGATTAACTCTCAATGATGTTTGTTCAATGTTCAATAACATACTCTGTTGGTGGCCACTGACGAGATAGAGAAAGTGATCAAGTGTGTAATGGAGCAGGATAGTGAAATGAGTAAACGGGTCAAGCGGACAAGAAAAGAACCAGCTGGTTCTTGCTACAAACATAACACTACTCTCTACGTTTCTAGATTTGGAGTTGAAATTACTGAAAGGAAAAGATAACCCTTTTGGGCTTTGGCTTCATCTCACAAGCGTATTTAGTATTGCTAGCAAGTGAACCGGGCATGGCTACAAAGGCTCGTGATAGTATAGGCATGTGACATGTCCGTAATAATTTATCCCTTCGTTCACAAGAACCATCGGATCTTGTGGCCTCCAGTGCCAGACGACTTTCTCGGGTACCAAATCATTCACACTGGATTTTTCCAAGCAATGAGTGCCCTGATAGCTCTCATATTTGAACACACCACATGGTCGAGCTTTATGACCGCTCGGTCGGTCCCACGTGAACTCTTTGCACCGGTCGGTCCTAGCTCTCACTTTCTCCGACGCCATGGGAACGTTTGCACCAACATACTTGAGATCTTCAGTGGATATACTCCTGACATCTTCATGTGAGATTTGCTGGTTATATTAGATCTCTTCGGCATGGATGTCTCCTGCTTGACAACATAGTTCCAAGATCATTGAACTTTTTTTTTTGTATTTCAAGCGCTTCACAAGATGTTTTATGAGGAGAGATTTATGTTTAAAGATCAAATAAGTGCCAGGTGAGCTTATTGCTCAAACTAACCACTACATGATATTTTTGGATATAGAAATGATGGGAATAACGAATCTGTTGGAGAAGAAACAAAAACACTTTAGCCTTTGAAGAAGTGGTCTATGTTTTCAATAAGTTGTTGAATTTATTTCAACAGTTGAATGTTTCCACTGAAGTTGTTGAAAAAAACAATCCCTAAAGGGATCTTTAGGCCCAGCGGGCTAGACTAATGGGCCAGAGGCCATGTTTGATTTTCTGCATTTTAATACAATCAACTTGACAAAAAAAAAAGGATTGTTGTTAATTAAATCATTTCAACTAGTTAAATAATAAAAAATGAAGTCATAACACATATGTGCTACATGATTATTGGTTATTGAAATAGCTGAGATTTGCTTTTCATCCTAATTATATGTAGTAAACATTTATTTCTTTAAATATTTTATACCAAAGTTTATTATTTTGCACTCTATAAACTAAAAAGAATATTTGATACAGATACATATTTTTCCTTTTCTATAATTATTTATTTTTCAATAGACTTTTATTTATATTTTAAATACTATTTCCTAAACTAAATTCCAAAACATTAAATTTTAACTATTTTGGTTTAAATTTTAGTTGATTATTATTTTTATTTTTAATATTTTTTGTTCATATTTTGTTATTAATATGTAAACACAATTAAACACAAAAAATATAAAAGAAAAATAGGTGGACAGAACTTTTTTTATAAATGAAAGTTTAATATGTGTTGTGTGATTAAGTAAAAGAAAGAAAAAATGATATGAAATTATAAAAAGTAAAAATTGAGTGTTAAAAAAATTATTGAAGATAATCTTATAGAAAACATGCGGGAGATATCCACATTACGTGTCATGTATGCATAAGACAAAGGCTTATCGCAAAGTCAAACGGCAAACAAAAGCCACTGAAACCACTTTTCACTAAAAAGAAAAACCAACTGAAAATAGTGAAGCATTTGGAAAAATGAGACTGGAGCTGGTCTTCATACCATCACCTGGTGACGGCCATATCCGGCCATTAGTAGAGGTTGCTAAGCTCCTCGTCGACCGTGACGAAAACATCTCCGTCACCGTCATCATCATACCTCAAATGCATGGATTCAGCAGCGGCAGCTCTTCCTCCTACATCGCATCTCTCTCCACCACCACCCCATCTGAGCCCCGTCTTCGCTACAACGTTCTCTCCGTCCTCGATGAGCCAAACTCCGATGATCCCAAACAGAACTTCCTCACCTACATCGATAACTACAAGCCGCACGTGAGAGCCACGGTGGATAGCCTCACTGGTCAACCCGAGTCGCGGCTTGCTGGATTCGTGGTGGACATGTTCTGCACGGCGATGATCGATGTCGCCAACGAGCTCGGGGTTCCGAGCTACCTGTTCTACACCTCCAACGCTACGTTTCTAGGGTTGCAATCTCATGTTCAGTACCTCAGCGACGTCGAGAAATATGACGTCAGCGATTTGAAGGATTCGGACACGACTGAGTTGGAAGTCCCGAGTTTGTCACGTCCTTTACCAGTTAAGTGTTTCCCCTCCGTGATGCTGAGCAAGGAGTGGATACCGCTTTTTATTAGCCAGGCTAGAAGATTCAAAGAAACCAAGGGTATTTTGGTAAATACGTTTGCTGAATTAGAGCCTCAAGCTATGAAGTTTTTCTCCGGCGGAGATTATCATCTCCCTAAGGTGTATCCAGTGGGACCAGTTTTGAACATTAAAACCAACAGTTCAGATTCAGCAGACGGTAAGAAAGCAGAGATCCTACGGTGGTTGGACGAGCAGCCTCGTGAATCAGTTGTGTTCCTCTGCTTTGGGAGCATGGGAGGATTCCGTGAGGAACAAGCAAAGGAAATAGCAATAGCCCTAGAGCGAAGTGGTCATCGTTTCCTTTGGTCTCTTCGCCGTGCGAAGCCAAAGGGAACGATGGGACCTCCGGGAGAGTTTACAAACCTTGAAGAGATTCTCCCGGAGGGGTTCTTGGACCGGACCGCGAAGATAGGGAAGATTATCGGTTGGGCTCCACAGAGCGCCATACTGGCTAACTCTGCGGTCCGAGGATTCGTGTCGCATTGTGGATGGAACTCAACACTAGAGAGTATCTGGTTCGGTGTTCCGATAGCCACGTGGCCTCTTTACGCCGAGCAACAAGTTAACGCGTTCGAGATGGTGGAGGAGCTAGGGCTAGCGGTGGAGATCCGAAACTCTTTCCGAGCAGATTTTATGGCGGCGGAGTCCGAGTTAGTGACTGCGGAGGAGATAGAGAGGGGGATCCACAGTTTAATGGAAATGGATGGGGAAGTGAAGGGTCGAGTGAAGGAGATGAGTGAGAAGAGCCATGTGGCTTTGATGGAAGGTGGGTCTTCACATGCTTCTATTCTAATGTTCATTCAAGACGTCACAAAAAATCTATTGAATGTTCCCAAATCTTAGATAATATTCCATGACTCTATGGCTATGTATCCATCTCGCTGAAACAACGCTAGTTCGCATCTCTCTAAAAAACAATGTGTGTAAGAAATATGTTAAATTTATAAATGATGATTGTTGAATATGACTACCGGTTAGAATTCGAAGAAAAGCATGAAACAAGTGAAAATCTGATATCGTTAGGTAATTACATGTCTTAATTTGCTACGAAAATGGGCCATCCCTACATCTAATTTTGTTCCCTTGGATATAAAAGGTTAGGGGGTGGGGAAGAGATAAGATTATTAAAAAGTCGTTAGAAACTTGTATTCTAGTGGGAAAACCTCACGTTTTGTTATTGCTGATGCGGTCACCATTTTTCAGTAATTTCCAGTAACCGATAATCTAACCAAAATGTTCAAAAGGATATTTTCTGTGGACGCCTAGAACGTTGTATATAAAAAAATCATATGATTGGACAACTCTCTTATTGTGAACAAAAGTAATTAAAAATAGAGTTATCTCTAAGAACATACTCGAGCTCCTTAAACCTTTTCCAACCACTAAAGCAATACCGAAGAAACAAAATGAAACTGGAGCTAGTCCTCGTGCCATCAACTAGTCACGGCCACCTCCCCCCGTTAGTGGAGTTTTCTAAGCTCCTTGTCGACGGCCATGACCATCTCTGCGTTACCGTCATCATCATCCCTCCCAGGCAAGAACTCCGTACCCCAAGCATTTCCTCCTACATCGCTTCTCTCTCCACTATGCCTAGAGACCGCCTACGGTTCATCGTCCTATCCGATGCGGATAGGTCAAACTCCCCTAACACCGAGCCGGATTTCCTTTCCTACTCGGAGAGCTATAAACCCGCGGTGAAAGCAACGGTAGCTAAACTTTATGACCAGGCCCGACCGGATTTGAGTAAGCTTGTTGGGTTTGTGGTGGACATGTTCTGCACGCAAATGATCGATGTTGCCAACGAGTTCGAGGTTCCAAGTTACTTGTTCTATCCTTCAAGTGCAGTGTTTCTTGGCTTGCAGATTCATATGCAATATCTTTGCGACGTTGAGAAGTACGACGTGGGAGAGTTGAAAGACTCGGACACTGAGTTGGAAGTATTAGACACAAAGTGTCCCACATCGGGTATTGGAAGGGATCCTTAGTAATATATAAGATGGATGGGTCACTCCACTAATCACCAATTGGTTTTAAGTGTGAAGCCCATCTAGCTTAACATGGTATCAGAGCCCGATCCACGCAGTCCAGCCCGATCCACATCGATCTGACCCAAAGTTGGTCCATCGATCTTTGCCCGAACATTCCGAGATTGACGCTCAGAGAGCCATCATCTCGAGGGGGCGTATTAGACACAAAGTGTCCCACATCGGGTATTGGAAGGGATCCTTAGTAATATATAAGATGGATGGGTCACTCCACTAATCACCAATTGGTTTTAAGTGTGAAGCCCATCTAGCTTAACAGGAAGTCCCGTTCCTGACCCGTTCTTTACCAGCGAAGTGCGTCCCATCCGTGATAGTAAACGATGAGTTACCTGTTGTTTTGAGCCACGCCAGAAGATTCCAAGAAACGAAGGGTATCTTGATAGATACGTTTTCTGAGCTGGAGCCTCAAGCTGTGAAGTTCATCTCCGGTGGAGATAGTCATCTTCCTACGGTGTATGCAGTGGGACCGGTTGGTCTTGACTCGGTGGACTATAAACAAACGGAGGTCCTACGGTGGCTTGATGACCAGCCGTACCGATCAGTTGTGTTCCTCTGCTTTGGAAGCATGGGAGGTTTCAATGAGGAACAAGCTAAAGAGATTGCCATCGCGCTTGAACGAACTGGCTACCGTTTCATCTGGTGTCTTCGCCGTGCTGCACCAACAGGACCTCCCAGAGAGTTTACGAATCTTGAAGAGATTCTTCCAGAGGGGTTCCTAGAAAGGACAGTGGAGATAGGTAAGGTTATAAGTTGGGCTCCACAGAGGGCTGTGCTGTCGAGTCCAGCCATTGGAGGGTTTGTGTCTCACTGCGGTTGGAACTCGATCCTGGAAAGTGTATGGTTCGGGGTTCCGGTTGCCACGTTGCCGCTTTATGCTGAGCAACAGCTGAACGCATTCGAGATGGTGGAGGAGATGGGGCTAGCGGTGGAGATTAGGAATCATTTTCAAGGAGAATATATGGCGGCGGCGGAGACAACAACGGAGTTGATAGCAGCGGAGGAGATAGAGAGGGGAATACGGTGCTTGATGAAGCAGGATAGCGACGTGAGAGATGGAGTGAAGAAGATGAGTGAGATGAGTCACATGGCAGTAATGGACGGTGGATCTTCCCACGCTGCTCTTGTAAAGTTTATTCAAGACGTCACTGACAAATGACAATATCTTTTGAATCTTGTGGTTAACGTTCCAAAAGAGAATACGTCGTATAATTAATCTCCAGCAAGGCAATATCCATGGATGTTGAACTTTCTATGTTGTTGATAATAAGTTTTTATAAGAGCTATAACTTTGACCATAATAACACTTTGTGGTATACATGACATCCCATTAAAGTATAGATGTTGGATAAGTGAATTCTTTAACTCCTATAGGTCTTATTTTATTTGGCTACCATTCTAGTTGTGTATCTAAGTTATATATGGCAGCACATGCTACTCTCTCTTATGATTACTAGTTATAAATTCATGTGTAAGCTATATTACAACATTTGGACAAATATCAAATTCTTTTTTGGCATGCTCAGATCAATAATTGTAAAGAGGGAAAGTGGAAGACGTTTCTTTTCTTCCATGAGTTGTGTTGTATGTGGATAGAAATGGGGCCTGCATTCGTAGTCTCTTATCCCATGTACGATATTCGAAGAAACAAGAACGGAGATGCCAAAAAAAAATGTGTAATCAATTGACCCAATGTGAATGTAATATGGTATATGTAGTTTGTTACCCCCCATATACTACAGAGGGAGGAAGCAAAAGAAAAACTAAAAAGGTATACTTAAAAGCATATGGGTACTAAAATCTTACTTACGTACTAAATTTTTTTTCTTAAATCTGTTCTTATGAATTTTTAATTAGTTGATGATAAAACTGTTAATTTCAAAAAAAATAGTTAAGTTTATTGAACTTTTATTGTTCAAGATTATTAGAAATTGATAAACGCAAAATCAATGTATTGTTATAAAATATTTAAAATACAAATAAATTGATATACAAATATAAATCATCTATTGATTATAGAAAAAGCTAGTGATTGGTCCATGCTTGTAGCCAACGGCCAAACTGAGGTTTATTGTGAGCCAAACCACTCGTCTAATCCTTTATTACATAAACCAAAAATTTTAAAATCGAGCCAAATATTAATTTGATATAATTATTGGTTAGCTGATCAGACCAATTTTACCGGTTCAACTTGATTTTTATTTTTAATTTTATATACAATATATAATTATATTTATAAAATCTTTAATATAAAATAATTATCATGAACTAAATAAGTAACTAAAACCTTAATACATACTAAATAGAAGAAAAACATATTCATATTGAAAAACAGTGTTTGTTTGATAAATGATAAAATAACAAGATTTCATTGGGTAGTATTGTTGATTCTTAAAATCCTATCACTTTTTGTCTGAGACAGCTTGTTTCACACACACACAAAACAAATGTCATCTTAAAATCATATAATTTTTGACCATCCTAAAATAAAGTTCGAAAACAATGTATACTAATACTTAGTATATAAAACCAATATTTTTTAGTGAAACTCAAGAATACAATAAACGTAAAGTTATTGAATAAAATGGCACGGTTGACTAAAGTAATAAATATTAAGATTTAGTAAGAGTATATGAAATTGAATTTCACCATCATGTAAGAGTATGTTAAATTGAATTTACATTGTAAACTATTCAAAAATGGAAACAAACCAATTAAAAACGATTAACATTGACTTCCATTTAATAGATTAGATTAGTAAACTTTGAAAAGCGTTTTTTTTTTTAAATTGATCCAGGTCATTAGATTATCCATTTTTGAATGATTTTACCAGTCTATCTCAAATCTGAATTTTTAGATGTAATCGGACTCGGCTCGTAACATCAAACTAGTTCGGCTGGTCGGTCTAGAGTAATTTTGAAAACATTGATAAACACACACAAGCTAAAATGAAAAACTAACTGAAAATGGAGAGTCTTGACCACCTTCGATCACAGTCACAACACCATCTCAACCTTTTCATTATAAAGAGATACACCTGTGGACTTGGTGGATGTGGATCCCTTTAAGCCGAAGAACTAAATACCATTGTTCTCATCATATATGCCCTAACCAAAACCATTTGTGACCACTCAAGACGGAACGACACACATACACATGCAAATTTATAAAGGAACGTCATAACATGGGTCTACCTATCTCAAACACCCTCGAGACGGTAAGACACACACACACACACACATTCTCTAACTATCCTTGTAACGAGATATTCTCAAACACTTTTTGAATGAAGTTGTTCAAGGCAGTTTGAGATGACCCACCATCCATTAGGGCAGCATGGCATTTCTCACTCACCTCCTTCACTCTCTTCCTCACATAGCTATCCTGCTTCATCAAACACTTGATTGCTCTCTCTATCTCTTCCGCCGTCACTAACTCCACGGAACGATCGTTGCGCCAATACTTCCTTATCTCCACGGCTAGTCCAAGTTCGTCCACCATCTCAAAAGCGTTGAACTTCTGCTCAGCGTACAACGGCCACGCTGCGGTCGGAACGCCGAACCATAGACTCTCCAGCGTAGAGTTCCACCCACAGTGAGTGACAAAACCTCCAACCGCCGGTTTAGCAAGCACGGCAACCTGTGGGGCCCAACCGATCACTTTACCTATCTGCTTTGTCCGATCAAAGAATCCTTCCGGGAGAACTTCCTCCAGATTTTCGAACTCTCCGGGTGGAGATGCTCGTTGGAGAGACCAGAGGAAACGATGCCCACTTCTCTCGAGCGCCACGGCGATCTCTCTTGCTTGCTTCTCACTGAAGCCACCCATGCTCCCGAAACAGAGGAACACTACCGATCTAGGTGGTTGCTGGTCGAGCCATTCTAAAATGTCCGATCCTTTTTTGTCTTCCTTGGAGGTGAGGTCTAAAAGCGGCCCCACTGGATAACTAGGAGGAGCATCACCACAGTTGAGAACTCGCAACGTATAAGGCTCAATCTCGGCAGCGGTATTTACCAAAATACCCTTCATCTCTCTGTATCTTCTTGCTTGATTTACCAAGATCGGTAGCCAATCTTTGCACGCGAGGCCGTGAGGAAGGCACTTCACCGGATAAGGACGAGTCAAACTCGGGACATGCAACACGTCTTCAGAGTCTTCGTAATCGTTTTCACTCACACCGTACCTATTCTCATCGCACAGTGTCTGAACGTGAAACCCTAGCCCGAGAAGTCCTGCGCTGGACGTGTAAAACAGATAGCTCGGGACGTTAAACTCGTTAGCCACATCCATCATCAAAGTGCAGAACAAGTCGACGACGAACCCGGCTAAACGAGGCGAGTCCGGTAGCTTCGAGTAGTCGTCGACGAGTTTTGAAACGGCGAGTCTCACCTTTGGCTTCTGATTCTCGATGTGGATGTCGAGCCTCGTAGGTTGATCGGTGTTTTCGCCGGATATGATTTCATAGCGGAGACGGTTGATGCATGCAGCGGAAAGGGATGCTACGTAGGCGGTAGAAACGACTTCTCCGCCGGGAAGGGAAGGAAGGAGCAGTACGGTGATGGAGAGGCGGTCGTCTCGGTTGACCAGTAGCTTAGCCATCTCTACGGCTGACCTGAGATGGCCGATCCCCGGATATGGTATGAAGACAAGCTCAAATTGCATGTCTATCGTTCTTATTATTATTTTTCTTTTTGTGGCTTGCCTGAATCTGGCTCTGCTAGATTAAATTAATAGCAATGTCTACAGACTAAAACGGGAAAAAATTAATATTACTGACAAATTGTTAATGCTTTCGCCAGGAAAAAACAAGAAGAAAGAGACGGTGAGTAATTAATACTGGGGATTGCTTAATGGACTAAACTAATTAATGTTACAAAAACATAAATTAAAATTAATTTAAAATGCTTCAGAATATATAAAGGACTGAGAAATACTTCAAAAATAAAAGCAAAAAAAAAACATAAAGAGAACTTTTCTTTGGCTTTAAACTGATTTTATATTTTGTTTTGCTGTTTCTTTAGTTCAACTGTTTTGAATCAACAATTTCGGAACGGCAAAAGAGAGTGATGATGTTTCTAAACATTAGGAAGACTAAGTCTGGACTTATCACTAACAAGAACTAAAATAATTAAAACAGATTAAACCTTGACCTCAATTTTTAGTGTATCTGATTAGGGATGCTGGTTCGGTTTGGTATCCTCCCGTTCACTTGACTGATCGCATCATTATTCAATTCCTCAGATAACCCCTGCAAAAAGGTTTAGATTGGAAAAGCTTTTTGCTAGAGTTGAGTAACGTGACTAACGTCTTCCTATTGGATATGCCATACCACTTGATAATCTTATTGGTGTTGAATATGTTTTGCTTATATACACAGAAAGAGATCTCTTTATAGGGCAAAGTAATATATTCATGACAATATACAAAATAGTTTCATAATCTATTAGATGAGCTGTCTTGATCTTTGAATCTATTTCTTCCTGTTCCATCACACCTCACAAAATACAGGAAAAATCCAATCTTAACAATAAGAGTTTGACCAGATGGTCTAGTTGTCCGCTTTGAACAAATTGACGGACAACATGATAATTACATTTCACTGATTCGTGCTTGAGTGAGACTGCTAATTTGTAACAGGGGCGGATCCATTTGAGAAGAAGTGGGATCAGTTGATACCAGACAAAAAAATATAAATATCAGAGTATGAATGATGACCAAGAAATAAAAAAGAATAATGCATTCTCTAATATTCTTAAATATTACTATTTATAAAAAATATTTATTTTTTATTTTTTTCATTCTTTTTATTCCAGAGAAATATAAAATAATATTCTTCCTTATTAAATATGATAAGAAATAATCATTCTTCGTCATTCATAAAAAATTATTTCTATAGGTTCCTTTACTTTTCGTTATCACTTGTCCAGTCAGTATCTCTGAAGCCATGGAGGTCAGTTTTGTTGCTTGCTCATAGAAAAATGATTTGTGGGATGATGTCAGAGGGATAGTGGAGTATTCATTTCATACCTGATCAATGTTCAGTTGTTAGACGATGCATGAATTTTGACAGTTTATTGATGAAGAAAGAAATATCGGGCCTTCTGAAAGATAACTATTGTAAAACTTCCCACAATAGTATGTTATTTTGTGGCATCATCCAAGGTTGTGCCCGAGAGAAGTGTGACTGACGAATTATATATCCATTGGCGTGACTACATCTTTTGTATAGGCTGGATATTTAGGTACGCATTCAGATATTTCTAAATTTTGTCTCGGATCCGGTTCGGTTCAGTTTCGGATAACACATTTAAATTATTTTAAAATTTTTAAAATTCAATATATATATTAAAATTTCAAAATCTATAAACAAAAAGATATATTACATACAAATTTGAATATAACATATGTCAAAGTAGCTAACTTAATACAGTATGCTGGTTTGAGTGACTTAAGAAAAACTATATGGGCTCAGATTAGGCATAATAACAATAGAGAGCTGGAGTCTAATTAGTGGGCTTTCTTAGAACAAAACCCTAAAACGAAAACAAGAGACGTTGTAGCCGCTAGGCGATAAGGAAAACCCTAATCTTCTGAAGACAAACTCAACAGCGTCTGTGTCCGTCCAATATATATACGCTTCGTCTTCTTCACATAATAGAAAACACCAGAGCTGCTTCTTTACCTCTTCTTTTTCTTGGTTTTATGATATTTTTTTCCCTGGAGATTCTATTTATTTGTCCTTTTTTTGTGGTTGTGGTAAAACGGAATATGGTGATGATACGAATAATTCGTGGACTAGAGTTTCAGATCTGGGCTCTTCACCCAGTAGTTGAAGAAACAACCCTTGGCTGTCTGAGTATCCCTCTTTACTCTCACCACCACAATATATTAATTCTTTTGATATAGCCTATGAGGATAAAACAATTATCTTAGCGGATTTCAGTGAGGTTTTATAATCAATGATCTGAATTGTTACACACACTGAGGCTTTTTTTTTAAATCATTACTTGTCGAATTGAAAAAAAAGTATATTAATTTGTTTGTTTTTTCAAATGATTTGTTTTTAAATTTTCGGGATGATGATGCGATGATGATAAAACCGCACGGAGGTGCATGAAGGGCAGTGGACAAAACATATGTTTTGCCGTGAGCTCTCTTAATTAAACGACTTCTCCTTCCACTGAGCATAATGTTATATAGTCCCTTAAATTGCAATATATGTTTGATAATTCGATATTGAAAGGCGTCTTTTACCAATTCTGAGGGATAAAAACAGTTCCTTTAGGTATAATGGCATTGACGAAAGATTGATAAGGTTGTGGTATATCCTGATCATCTGACTTTTTCTATGTTAGTTGATCCTGGAAATGCCTCGCACATTATTTCATAAACTCAGTTTTGTGTGTTTAGTGACACGGTTTTTTATATCATCAATACTTGAAAGGACAGCTACTTGCTTAAGGCACCTCTGTTACGTTTGGGACGACTTTATAATGGACTGGAACACTTTACCTGAAGAGTTATTTTCGTCCTAAGACAGTTTCAAGTTTTTTATTACAATATAAAGCACTTATTGCTCCTAAGGTAGTTTTTTACAACTACAAAGTAACTACATTTATTTTTCCAACTAAATGGGTCCTACAATTTCCAATCTTATTTTTCTTCTCTCTCTGTAACAGAGAAAGAATATTAATAGTTGAGAAAATCCAGAAGAAAATTTAGAAATCAAATGGTAAAAGAGGAACAAAATGAAAAAGTTGATAGATCGTCAACATGAACAAGATGTCGAAGAACAAAATGAAAAATCCTAAGATTTTTTAGAGAAAATCTGGAAAACAATGATTTCTCTGTCGCTCTCTCTCTCTTTCTCTCTCTCTCTCTCTCTCTCTCTCTCTCTATCTCTCGCGCTCTCTCTCAACTTAAGATTTTTTTTGAATCTGAAGTTGAAAATCTATTTATAAATGATAAAGTTATAATCTTGAAGTGTAATCTACAATTAAAATGTAAAAGAATGGAAAAATTATGAAAAAGAAATCAATGGCAGCTGCAAAAGTTGTTGCAGAAAACCCTAAAAATCTGGGAAAGACGAAGACATAATTACTAAAATGCCACTCACTAAAGTGTACACGTTCATGACGTACACATGGATAATAAAGTGTACACGTTTATGGCGTACACATGGATAATAAATCTGGAAAAGACGAAGACATGTACACGTTCATGGCGTACACATGGATAATAAAGTGTATGTACACTATTATATATGGTATGGTACAGCAGTAATGGAAGCATGCTCCCATATTTTATAGAAAAAAACAATTTTAATACATTATTTGAGGAATTTTTCTTTGATTTCTTGATTTGTTTTCTTCATTATCTTTGTACATAGTGAGATAAGACTTGTATAAGACATGTACACATTCATGGGTGTTCACGGGCGTAAACATAGATAATAATATGTATGTTCACATATACATTTTGTTAACATTATTTTGAGTTCATAAAATCGTAGAAGCTTAATTATTTAGATAGAAAACCTACAAAAAACCAAAAATATGTACACAATTACATCGATGTATAATACAAAATTAAGTGTACATATGTACATTTTGAATGTAATGTACACACGATTTTTATTTTTTCATTAATATTGCAAATTCATGGCGTACACATGGATAATAAATTGTATGTACACTATTATATATGGTATTGTACAATTAGTAGTAATGGAAGAAGCATTCTTCCATATGTTATAAAAAACAACAATCTTAATACATCATTGGAGCAATTTACCCTTGGTTTTTTTATTTGTTTTCTTCATTATCTTTGTAGATAATGAGATAAGACTTGTATAAGACATGTATACATTCATGGATGTTCATGGGCGTACACATGGATAATAATGTGTATGTTCACATGTACATTTTGTTAATATTATCTTGAGTTCATAAAATCGTAAAATCTTAGTTATTTAGATAGAAAACTTACAAAAAAAACAAAAAGTCTACACAATTACATCGATGTATAATACAAAATTAGGTGTACACATGTACAATTTGAATGTAATGTACACACAACTTTTATTTTTCATTAATGTTGCAAAATTACGAAAATAGCCTCATCTTCTTCCTTAGTCATTGTCGACCAGAAACCCTAATCTCTGTCTATCTTGCATATTTTCCATGGTTCCTTACATTCTCAACCTATTTTTATGTATTTTTACCCAGATGTGATATCTTTCAATCCTAATTCATGGCTTTAATCTTAAAAGTTTGAACAAAAATGATTTTTTGGTTTCTGATTTGTTGAACGATTTATTCCATCAAAAATATAGCTTAACGTATCTCAAAAGATAGATTGAATAACAAAAATACTGATTATAAATATATTTTCTTTTAAAAAAGTTCAGAAAGCACAATATTCATTTTACAAAAAGAAATAAGAAACTCAAGAGAAAGAAATAAAGAAGATGATACACGGGACCCACTTCCTTTTGTTTGCTAGGAAGAATCGTAAATAAATATCATAAAAGTTAGATTGTAAGCTAGTTAGTTTATAACTAAGAAATGAGTTTGATTAAGAAAAAGTACCCTAGTAGCACAAACTGCCTCAAAGTGTAAAATAAACTCAGAAACTGCCTCTAGGTGTAATTGTTTCTTACCTGAAACCAATTCTTATAAAATGACCATGAAACAAATTCTTGAAACTATGAATTGTTAAAGATACCAAAATAGAAATTCTATTTCCATAACCATATTGGTGCTAAATTGCTTTATCATAACGTCAAGAAGCTAGCGTGATAGCTAAGTAAGAAAAAGCCTTAAAGAGAAATATCCAGTAGTAAATTTATTGAAACGAAATTTATGAAGGAAGGTGTCGAAAACTTCACATTACAGATCCCATTGATGCAACAAGAAAACACGATAATGTTGTTGATACAGAAATTACAAGTTTCTTTACTTCCGCCGATAACACTCGCAGTACATTCTTAATGTCCAGACAACACAACAAAAAAAAGGAAGTTACAAGTTTTATGATGGAAACGAGACCATTTACGCCTCTGCTCTTTGCTTCTGTCAGAACAAGAAGATGATCAAATTGAACATTGTAGGTTTGTAGGTTTTGTTGCTTATCTTTCACCTCTCTTTTTTTTTGATTAAGCACATCCAAAGAACTGCTCTATAGACTGCGAGGTGAACACGTTGGGAGCCGTTCGCTCTGGTTTCAATGCAGACACGTGAAGCTGGTATTTGATGAACCGCTGCAATAACACAAAAACAAAGGGAGAAAATCAGTTTAACAAAACTGTGGATAAAGAGAATGGTAACTTTTTTAAACAAAGGCAAAAGGACTTTTACAGCTAGTTGTGTGCTGATCTCTGGGTTTGTATCAATATGCCAGTCAGGTTCTATTTGTCTAACAAAGGATGTTCTTCCGATCTCTGTACTACAGAACAGGACCTGCAAAGTTTCACGTTACAGTATTATTCTAAGTCTTCACATTGCGAAAAAACATAGATTGTCTTGAGATTGAGAGTACCTTATCTTTGACCAAACCACCAGAGTTGAAAACACCTGCAGTCTCTAAAGCCTGTAGAACTCTGGCCTGCATAAATTAACCAGTAGTTTAAAATGTGAGTTTCAGAACCTTAGTCAACCGAAAAAAAACAATGCACACTAGTCTCAACTCTCAAACATTTAGTTGCACACCAATGTCATGTCAGCTCACTTATCCTTAGGCCTGGGCGTTCGGGTACCCGTTGGCGTTCGGGTCGGGTTTTTCGGATTTTCGGGTTTTTGGGTTTACGCTCTTAGGTCCCATAGTAAAATTTCATTAGTACGGGTCGGATTCGGATAATAACATTTCGGGTTCGGTTAAAAATTATATTGCATCCTAAAACCCATAAAGTAACCATATATCATTCGGGTTCGGGTTATATCGGTTCGGTTCGGATATAACCAAAGTAAAAAAAAAACAAAACCTTAAAGAAAAACATTTAAAAACAACTAAATTATTAAAATTTAACCTATCATACATAAAATTGCTAAAATAACAATAAAATGTTAAATCAAGAATGAAAACATATATTATTTGTAAACAATATACATTATTATAGAGAGTAGACTTGTTATTTCAATGAACAAATTATAAACTACTTATTTATAACTAATTGTGTACTTAAAATATTTTTAATATTGTTAATATTTATTATTATATATCATATTACCATGAATATTAAATTTAATAACCAAAATACTTATATATATTTCAAAATATTTATATTAACTATTAGTTTCGGGTTTTTCGGGTTATCTGTTCGGGTTCGGTTAATAATACTTCGGGTTCAGATATTTTTTATACCACCTACAAGATCCGTTCGGGTATTTTTACATTTCGGGTCGGATAACGGGTCGGGTTTTTCGGTCCGGATTCGGTTCGGATTTCGGGTTCCGGATTTTATGCCCAGGCCTACTTATCCTTATCAAACATTATCCATTATTTTAACTCCAGTCAAGAAAAAAAAATCCATGTTATGATCCACTTCTCCAGTTTTTAAGCTAATCATTTTTAATGATGATAAATAACGACACCTAATTTGATAGCTCCAGTATATAAAAGAACATTGAATGTAAAGGTGGCTGTTGCTTACTTCACTTTCGTCGTCAAGAACTCTTTCCATGAGATATAAATCAGAATACTTTGTAATCTCTAGGAGAACTTCCAGAACCGATGACCTCACTGTTGCTTGTTTCTGCATAGTGTGTTTTTTTTTTAATTCTCAGAGTCAGGTACAGACACATGATGCAAATAACTTTTATACATGAATACCAAAAAAAAAAGAGGAAATGTTATTACTTGGAGTTCTTCTGGACTTGATTCCTCAAGAATGACTCCAAGAAGACGGCATGTTACCTATTACACAAGAGTCAAGTTCAATTCAATAATGCTTCCACACATCACAAGATCTTGTCTATGAACATCGAGTGTATTAATCATGGAACACCAAGGACCATATGTGCAGTTCCAAATGATTAAAGCATGACCAAAAGGACAACATTTATCAACCAATGCGAACAAGACATGTAATTATTACCTTCCTTCCTTCACTAAGCTTCTGCCTAACAATCTGCCCCAGTGTAGGCTGCAAAAAAAAAAGGAAGTTCATCCATAACACTGAAGGTACAAAAGTTTGAAACTTTGGGGGTGGGGGGGGGGGGGGGGTAAAGAAAGAGAAATTGAATGATTACTTTGACAGGCTGAAAGAAGTGATCAACAACATCTTGCACTCCGTTATCCTCATGAGGCAAAGAAACATCTGACTGAGCAGCAGCAGCACTAGAGGAGGAGGATTCAGCTGACTGCATCGTCCTGCGTTTTGGCTGCCTTCTTCGAGGCTCCCCTGGTGGTCTTCTTATAGCCCTCCATGTGAATATCACAGCTATCGCAAGCCCCGCTATAGCACCAATAGATCTTGAATCCTACCAATATCCAAATCAAACTCTCATTAAGTTTCCATTTTTTTAAGCTTAAACCCAAATTAGACTCCAACCCTATAGATTACAGAAACCAAATAGATAAAGAGAGAGAGAGAGAGAGAGAGAGAGAGAGAGAGAGAGAGAGAGAGAGAGAGAGAGAGAGAGAGAGAGAGAGAGAGAGAGAGATCGAACCAGATTGGGAATAGATGTAGAGAAGAGGCTAGACATCTTGAAAGTAACGTAAGCGCTTAACCGTTTGATTAATCGAACAATCTCTTCGGTAGGCGATGGCGAAGACGAAGAAGACGATTCCGCCATAGCCAAAACTTCAAAAGCGTCGTCGTTTGAGCACGGAAATTCGGACAATCAGATTCTTAGCTTCAAAAAGCTGTCTGAAAAAAAGTACCAGAAAAGAAGGGCACTGTACTTTGGGGAAAAGTACATCCGATGAAACTGACACGTGTTCATTTTCATGCGTGGCTATAGATTAGCGTGTGCGACCACGATTTATACCGTGGGATGCGATGGATGCGAACTCTATCTCGCAAGGAGTGGAAACGGTGCGTTTTGGTGTTTTCCTCTTTGACTTTGAAGTTTTTTTCTTTAACATGATCAACACAGTACAATCCGAAGTGTAAGATTATTAAGGAAACCAGATTTGGTTACAGTTTGGTATGGTTTTGTTACTTAAGCCATCATTAATGGGTATCACCTGCTTCTTGACATGTGAGAAGAAGCAAACAGAGATATAAAATATGCAGAATAGAGACATGATACTAGAACAAAATTTAAAATTTAGATATGAGATGACAAAGTTTTCCGTTTTTAACGTTTACGGTTTATATAATACAATTAAACGAAGGGAAAAAATCATATGATAAATACAAATATCAAATCATGCGTAGTTTCGTTTCTTACTTCTGCATTTTGTTTTCAAATCCAACAAAATTGAACATAATATCATCAAAGCTTGGTCAAGGAAGAGTGTCCATAGTATCTAAAATAATGGATGATTTATTAGTTTTATTCAAAATATTTTATAAATATGAAATCTAAAATAATTAATATATTTAAATATATAATTGTGATTTATTAGTATTTTTAGGTGTCCAAAATATTTTTGGTTTAGATTGGAATCAGCTCTGGTTTTTGGATATTAAAATTTTGGATTTATTCCGACATTTAATCTGTTTTATTTCAAGTTTGGTACTATTTTTTTGTGTCAGATTAAGTTTGGTTCTTAGTATATTGCTCAACCCTAATCATGTGGTTCTAAAAAAACTTGTACAACTCTGACTATTAATTTCATCATCCTTTTCTCTCGCCGCAAATACCAAGTCTCAACCTCTCTCTCCTGTCTTTTAGATTAAAACATTGGAACTAAGATGATAAAACGAATTTCTTTAAGGTCACTAAAGTACAAAAAGAATCATAAAATCTTCAGTCTCCTATATAAACAGCTCCACTCCCTCAACGATTTATCTATTAATTAAAAACGTTCCGAAGGAACAAAGATCACAAACAAATGTCTTTTGGATCGGTCCCTATCTTGGCCGCGATGGCCATGCAACTCCTCCTTATACCCACCTTTGTTTCGTCTCTTAACATTACCAATGAGTATCTCCACCATGCATGCAACAACACCCAAGGGAAATACAAGCGGGGGAGTGAGTTCGAGAAAAATCTCAACATTGTCATCAAAAACATATCCACCTTTGATCTGCGTAACGGTTACGCCCTCGACTCTAATATGAAGAGTCCCTATCTTGATATACCTCCCAATACTGCTTTTGTCATGCTCCAATGCCGTGGTGACTCCTACGGGCCCAAGTGTCACTCTTGCCTCGCCGAAGCCCTCTCTGGGGTAACATCAAATCATTATTATATTATTAGCAGTCAAGTATGAACATATACAAATGGGTATTCTTATCGATAAACATATATCATAGATATACGACAATCCTCATACTCTACATAGAATGTTTAACTGACATAAACTGACACAGTTTGAGGTCTGGTACATAACAAAATCTATAATAGTTTAGTCAATATAGTGCACTTCTTTATCGTGGTGTCCTTATATATATGACAGCTTCGCAAGAAATGTCCTGGAAACAAAGGAGCAACAATATGGTATGACCAATGTCTTTTGGATATTTCTACACACAGTTCCGTTATAGAGGTCCTACCGAACAGAATCCACTATGATAATTATTTATGTATAAGCAATCCAAAATCCGTGAGCGGCGATAAGAAGGTATTCGAAAAGAAGAAGCAGGTTTTCACCGATAAGCTATTATCTGTAATCAACAAGACTAGCAGCGACGACGACACGGGGCGGGGGCCACTGTACGCAACGGGGGAGACGATGATTGGGACAAAGAAGTTTTATGGAATGCTGCAATGTACGAACGAGTTATTTGGGAGTGCTTGCTATGTGTGTCTAGAGTGGCTTGTCTTGCAACATCCATTCTGCGCCTATGAAAAACAAGGAGCTAGATATTTGTGTAGAAGCTGTAATGCAAGGTTTGAGTTTTACCCTTTTCTTAGAATTTAAGACTGTTTGATGGGAGCTCTTAATTTGCTTTATGTTTGATTAAGTGCTATATCAAGGAATAAAAATGGTTAACCTCTTTGTGGTTTATTTTATGTAACACAACAGTATGTATGGAGAGCTTCTAACTTCTTCTTTTTATGTTTCCTAATCCGTTAATAAATTGCAGTTTTCTTTGAAAAAACAAAAATAACTTAAATCAGTTACAAAAAAGAAACAAAAATAACTCTATTTTATATAGAACTAGAATTAAGCTCACCCCAGCAAGTGAAAAATAATCGAAAATATCTAAAATTAAAAATATGTTTTAAATTATTTTGTTTACTTTCGACTTTTTGTTAAAAAAACAAAATCTTGTCTGATTAATAAGTATTTTTTATTTTTAATTATAGAATTATTTTACATTTATCATTGTTTGCTTTACTTTTATAAAAATAATAGATGAAATAAAGTTACTCGAAATTACAGTTAAGATTCAATATATAAATTATATACTACTGTCCCTATATATATTATTTGCAATATACATATATATATATATTTGATAGCTTAACATGTTACTTTTTAAAAATTTACATATTTTTAAAACATTTATCAGAAAAAACAATATCATCTAGACTTGTTAAGGTTTTTTAAGCAAATATTATTATTTAATTTTATAATATTATTAGTGAGTATATTATTTATTCAATTACTTTTTGTAATCATTGGTTGTATTATATATATATATATATAGTATGTTATATGCTTAATAAATTTACCATATTTGTTTCTTATTAAAGAAAAACAATTTTCTTTTTATTATTTAATTATCGTAATAATTTTTTTAATTGTAAAAGTAATATATGGTGAACTAGATTTCAGCTTAAGTTAAAAAAATTACAAATATCTTTTTATATTTCATTTATTTATGTACATAAGTTGTTGAAATGATGAAAGACGTCTCTTACTAATTTAGACATATGCAAATGTATATATAATTAAAAATAGGTAAAGTTAAATAATGTAATATACACATAAATAATGAACTATCAAGAAAGAAAAAAAAATCTAATTTATATATTTAAAATATATTAGTATAACCAAATTATTATTTAGTAAAATATGTCAATAATATGCTATATGTTTAAATATCTAATTATTGAATAAGATATTTAAGATTTTTAAAAACATATTTATATTTTAGATTTAAATATTAAATGACATAGCTTAGTTGTAGATGATGTTGTTACGGAAAACACATAATTAGGAGATGACTAGAACAAAATTTTATGAACTATTCAATAATTCATTAAATATTTGGGCCAATAATAAGAAAATGGAAAATGTGGTATTTAAAAAAAAATAGATGATGAAGTGTCAATTTTTGATGCACCATTTGCTTAGATGGATTCATGTGAAGAGAGAAAAAAATTGATTTTATTTATATAGATAGACTAGTGATTTTCTCGGGCTACGCCCGAGTTTTCTTATATAAGTTTAATTTTCATTTAATCTATTATATACAATGTATATTTATCGTTTTGAAAAAAATATAATTATAAAATGAAATTTAAATTATTAGAATGCAAACAATAATAATAATGAAAATAGATATTCTATGACTTAAAATTTATATGTTGTTGATTTATGTTTTTAAAATAATTGAACACTGAATTATTTTTTCTTATAAGTTTTACTAATGTTTAAGATGTTTTTTTCAATTAATTTTATTTACCTACTGCAATATTTTTATTTTTTATAATTATTTGATCTGATAAAGCTAAATATTTTTATTGGTTCGAGAAATATTTATCTATGTAAATTGTAATTTAACTTGTTCAATATTTTGTTGCGGAGAGAAAGAGGTGACTTAATAGATACTAAAACTAAATGTGAAATTAATGAATGTTTAATTTTTGATTTTCATCACAAAGTAAAAAGTTATTTGAAAATATTTTTTATTTTATTTTTTAAATGTAATATTTTCTTTTCTTTTGGAGCTTTTCTATAGTTTGATTTACCATATTTTAAAGGATACATATAGTCTTCACTCTTCATGATTTTATCCCCAGATATTTCCTTCCAACTTATTAATGATTTTTATGGGAAGATGTGTTATATTAAAAAATAGTGATGTGTAGATTTAGAAAAAAACATTATACGCGTTGTAACAAACTTGTAAATTGGAATAACTAAATCAATACGTGCAGGTTTGGGGATAAATGGATAATTCTCTAGCAGTGACTACCATTTGATTAGAATGAAATTCATGAGCTTGCATATCTATAGATTTTTATCAATCCAATATTGTCGCAGCAAGGTTTCCTTCCCTGATGCTTCTCAGTGACATTAATCATAAATTATATATATGGTATGCTGCTAGCAGAAAACATAGCGAGATAGCTTATGAGTCCGCCAAAATTATAAAGAGAACTTTGAATCATGTAGTGTGCATGACCTATAGATTTTATTTTTGACAAGTCACCTGCGTGCAAAAAGGCATAAATCAAAATGTAACGCAAAACAGTAAACACTTATAACTGAAGCAGTAAATTATTGAATGTCCCTAGACTCTAGAGTTCATTAAGCGAAAAGACAGATCAGAAGCTTTAAGCCATCATCCAAGACAGAATACCGATATTTAGAAATATAAAGACAAACAATAACGTAACCACCAGACCACATTCAAAATCTATGAACTTCACCCTGTGGTGATTAGTAGTCTCTTTGATGAACTTATACATCTCTGCACCTCCAATGATGTTCACCTTAAACAAAAGAAAGAACTTGACAGGCACATAGAGCTGCATGATCAGAAGCTTGTGTACTTAAGTATTCCAAGAATCGACATATCCTGTATAATCATCTAACCAGTCCTCAGAAGCACAACATCAACCAAATTTTTCTCCATCTTACCCTCTTTCCCTCTCAGACAGTTTCTCACTCCAAAGAGTTCTTTGTAAATTTGCTACCGGCCTAAATCCTTGATGACAAATTTGGTGTGTTTAGTGAATCGTATGCAGACCGTAGCGCTGGAAACTTGAAGGGGATATTGCCTCTAGCAGCATGTGTTTTCGTACACAGTTCCTGCACTCAATAATTTTTGAAAGTGATTATACTATTTGCGGTGATGGATCTTCAAAGTAAGTGTGACTGCCAATTTAAAAAGAATTTTGAATTTAAGGTTATTGAAGTTGGCGATTTTGGAAGCAACAGCAGATTAAAGGTTATTAGGTAGATAATCAGTACCTTGTCGTCAAGCAAGACCATGTCAACCCCTATCAACTCCCCTCCTTTCTTGACATTGTGAAACTCATAGAAGAAAAGATGACGGGTCATCAAAAACTGCTAGTATCGGCCAGAAAAGTTGAATTTGAGAATTTTCCATAGCAAGAAGCTTAAAGTAGGAGAGGTATCGTGAGATTGGGAGATGAAAAACTGTGATATACCTCAGAAGCTTGAAGCAATATTTATACACCAACATCGTTTAACAGAGGAGGTGAAGAATCCAAATTGAAGATGAGATAGTTGGGGGAATTGATTGTCATACCCATTACTGATGAAAGTTATGCGATGAGTGCTTCATATCAACCACTGCTTCCTGTTGTACTATATCATTCCACTTGCTTTCATGATCTCACCAGTGAATTTGGTAACTCGCTCTAATACCAATCGAAAGTGCAAAAACTCTTATAATTGATCTCTTTCTCTGTTTAAAGTGGCGCCAAATACAAGGTTCACCTGTCTCTACTTATACTAGAAGATTTAGTGCCTCCTCTAACCAACTTTTCAAAGAAAATATAGTATTATATCTTTTTTATGGAATATTTTTTAACCTTGTATAAAATCTTGAAAATCTTCCCTTAATAATTTTGCAATTTCCTAGGTAAATTTTTGCTTGCTTAACCTTCAAGTAACTTCTACTTTAGTTTTAGATCGGCCTCCAACTCCAGTCTCCAAGTCAATTACAACTTCGCTTTATGTAACACTTCTTAATATACTTCATATATTACTTCATGAGTAGTACATAAACACTTCAAAGAATTATATTTCTTCATCTAAATCTCAGTCGCTACTACACTTACATTTTTTCTCCTAAGTTACCATAGGAAAGAAGCTTCTGTACTCTCTTCGGTGTAAAGCCAAAGGCAACAACAATGAACAAAGTGCGAAGAGAGAAGCATGTTGGGTCAGCACAAAAGAAGACAATGAGCTTGTGTCAAAGAATAGAGGAAGAAAAGCACATCGACACAAGTGAACAAATAGAAGAAGAGAAGTCCATTACAGTAATCACTTCTGCAACGGCTACAAGACAGAAAGTGAACAAGAATAAAGTCATTAGTGAAAAGCTTAAACCAGAACCTCACAAGCCAGACCTGCAAAATAGATTCGAATTGTTGAGCTGTGATTCAAACTGAGTCATTCAGTAGAGGCTCGTAGGGTTTCTGTTCTTTTATACAAGTATTAAACTTCTGTAAAATCTTGAGTCTGCAAGAAATAAGACAGTAATATTCAGACACTTCTTCTCCTTTACGTTTCAAGTTCTCTGTTTCTCTCTTTGCTTTCATTTGGTAACAATATTTTTCTCTGATAAATTTTGACTTTTCCTTCCTCTTTTAGTCTCTCTTCTTAGCTTCTTCGCGTGTCGTCTTTGCACAAGTGTTACTTGGATTTGAATTTTCTATTGTCAGATCCTTACTTTTGTGAGGATTTTGGTAGATCTGGTTTCTTTACTTTTGCAGGTTTAAAAGTAAGGTCCTCAGATCTGCTCTTCTCTTGATCCACTTCTGTCCGAAGCTTTGTGGGTTTCGGCCGTGCGTTATAGTTTCGTAATAAATTACTATTGCCTTCTATTTCAGGTTGACAACGTATGGTTCTATAAAAGTTAAATTGTCCAACTTTGACTTTTTCCATCAGCCCTGTTCTCTCGCCGCATATACTAAGTTCATACCACTGATCTCCTCTAAGACTAAAACATTTATTATATATAAAGACTAATTAAGATGATGAAACGAATTTGTTTAAGGTAAACAAAGTACAAGAAAAAAGGAATCATAATCACTTCAAATCTAAAATTCTCATCAAAGCCTCTTATATAAACATCTCCACTCCTCAAAGATCACAAACAATGCCTTTAATTTTTGGATCGGTCCCTATCTTGGCTGCGGTGGCCATTCAACTCCTTATATCCAGTGTTTCGTCCCTCAACATTACCAATGAGTATCTCCACCACGCATGCAACAACACCCAAGGGAAATACGTGCCAGGGGGTGTGTTCGAAAAAAATCTCAACATTGTCCTCAAAAACATATCCACCTTTGATCTGCGCAACGGTTACGCCCTTGAGTCCAATATGGATAGACCCTACAAATTTATACCTCCTGCCGCCGTCTTCGTCATGCTCCAGTGTCGTGGCGACTCCTACGGGCCTAAGTGTCACTCTTGCCTCGCCAAAGCCCTCTCTGGGGTAACATCACTTCACTATTATATTATTAGCAGTCAAGTATGAACATATACAAATGGGCATGCGAACACACTGAGATATATAATAGATTATATATATATGACAATTAGGGCCAGTAATTACTAATATACCTCAGTAAACATTGGCCTTAACTCAAAAAATATTAGAAGTCATATAGTATACAGAAATAAATTACAAAATATATTATGAAAAAAATTATTAAAATTCTTATAAAATGTTTAATGTTCCCCAAAATCTCATATATCCAACTTTGATGACAATTCTTATACTCTACGTAGAAGGTTTAAACTGACATAATCTGAATACCTTTTCAGGCTGGTAGAAAACAAAAATATGTATTATATACGTAATATAGTTATAAATGCAATTTCTAATTTATGGTTGTGTGGTTATATATATGACAGCTTCGCAAGAAATGTCCGAGAAACAGAGCAGCAACATATGGTACGACCAATGCACTCTGGATATTGCTACATACAATTCCGGTGACACCAGAATCCTTTACGATAATTATTTATGTATGGAGAACCCAAAGGACCTGAGCGGAGATACGGAGATGTTCGATAAGAAGAAGAGCGCTTCACACCAAAAAGCTATTGTCTGAGTCAAAAAGTTGGGCAAAGACGGGAAGAGGCCAGTGTACGCAACGGGG
>NC_079515.1:34326845-34488407 GCF_000801105.2 Raphanus sativus | reverse complement strand
TTCTAGTTACTTTTCACAAGAGAGACAGAGCCCATCTTCACCTTTGAACTTTACAAAGAAACAAACAGAAGAAAAGCCAGTGCAGGAGCATAGGAACAACGATATATCTAGCCGTCGTACACAAAGTAACATACTCGATTTGACGTCCACTGACGGAGGAGGAAGGCCAGGACTATTCGGTGAAGACAAGACAATACATAGAGACACTTCTGATGTATGCAACAATCATTTTGATGAAATTTTTCTAAATCAAGATGGGAACAGTGGGAACGTTGTGGGGAGAAGGGTAATCGCTACAAACATGGAATCCAAGAACTTGCCAATCTATGGAAACCAGACCTCAGTGGTTAGTGTTGACCTATGGAAGCAAATAATGCAAGATAATGATCGTTTGATGGCTGGAACCTCATCTGGGAATCTGATCTCCTTGGAAGAAGGCATTGCAGATGACACCCCAAATCAGGAAAGAAGACTTAGTAAGACACCTTCTGATATTATTCAAGAACCTGTAAATGAAGCTGCCAGGACAAGGAATTTGGAAGTTTCAGGGGTGCTGTTAAATAAGAGAGCGGACTCTGATGTGGATTTCTTGTTCAACATCTCTTCGGAATCAGCAAAGAGAGAAATTGTTCATGAGACAGGGCGCTTAGAACTTGATCCAACACAAAAGAATGTGAGTATTCCAAAAATATACAGTTATATTTGTCACCAGTACATAATTATAATAGTAATAACTGTCAATGACGTGCAGAGAGTACAAAGGGAAAGTGGTTCCGGCCATGTGAGAATCCAGAGCATGGATTTGAATCAGCCAGTGCCAGAGACAACAAATGAAACTTACAAGTTGAATATCCCATCTGTCCAAAGGCAAGATTCACTCACAACCACTCCACACACAAGGTTGGACAGCAGTGATGATACTCTCTTCCTCTCTGAGGTAGTGATTTTAATTGTTTGTAAACTTATAATTTAAGCTAAGAGATGGTCTTGTTCTCATTATTGTCACTTGTTGACAGGACGCTGAAGCTAATGTTGACGAGAAAAACAACAATTTTAATGACACACTCATAGTTGAAATAAAAGCCAGTGTGTATGGCTTGCAGGTACTCAAGCTTGTCACTTCAGAAAACTGAGTCATCCTTAATCACATCATGACTTTGTTATTCACCCATTTTAGTAAATCCCGCTTGGAAAATTGAAAAGCTAAGCTGAGGCATTCTGACTCCTTAAAATTTTATTTGACAGCTTCTACTGTTGTCTATTCTCTGAACAAGATTTAATACAGAAAATGATAATTATGTATGACATGCTTTAGGCATTGATTTTTATTTCTTTTACCTATATCCTAAACCTTCAGATGATAAAGAACGCTGATCTTGAAGACCTAACAGAACTTGGATCGGGGACGTATGGAACTGTCTTCCATGGGAAATGGCGAGGAACTGATGTCGCAATAAAGAGAATAAGGAAAAGCTGCTTTGGAGGAAGATCATCAGAACGTGAACGCTTGGTTAGTCCTCAAGTCTTTTTGTGTATTCATTATCTTTTTATTGCTGGCATACACACACATACTATGGATTCTAGCTCTTCAACAGAATTGAGGATTAAGGTCAGTGTCATGGATTCTTTGCTGTCTTATCAGACCAAAGATTTCTGGAGGGAAGCACAGATACTCTCAAATCTTCATCACCCAAATGTTGTTGCATTCTATGGTATAGTCCCTGATGGAGCTGGAGGAACATTAGCGACTGTTACTGAGTTCATGGTGAATGGGTCACTAAGGCATGCTCTTGTCAAGAGAGACAGGTTGCTCGACGCTCGGAAAAAGATAATAATAGCAATGGATGCTGCTTTTGGCATGGAGTATTTGCACTTGAAGAACATTGTCCACTTTGATCTCAAATGTGAGAACTTGCTCGTCAATCTAAGGGATCCACAACGGCCTATATGCAAGGTAAACATAAATTTTGATGACAAACAATCTCATCCCGATTGAATCTTAAGCATGAAAAAAAAATCTTCAGGTGGGAGATCTTGGCTTATCTAGAATCAAACGTAACACTTTGGTATCTGGGGGAGTGAGAGGAACACTTCCATGGATGGCACCAGAACTCTTGAACGGAAGCAGCACCCGGGTTTCAGAGAAAGTAAGAGAAAACCTAATTTAGATTCCATTAAAACACACACACAGCTTATGTAACTGGGTGTGAACAGGTTGATGTATTTTCATATGGGATCTGCCTATGGGAGATTCTAACAGGAGAGGAGCCCTATGCAGATATGCATTGCGGAGCAATCATTGGTAAGTCTACTCAGTTTTGTTTTTTCGCTTTCCTCTTTGCTCAGCTGTTTTTCCCTCTTTGTAGGTGGGATAGTGAAGAACACGCTTCGGCCTCCCATACCGAAAACATGTTCTGCGGAATGGAAAAAGCTGATGGAACAATGCTGGGACATAGACCCGGATGCTCGTCCCGCCTTCACCGAGATAACAAGCAGACTTCGATCCATGTCAATGGAACTCGTCACTAAAAGCAAGAAAAGAGAAAACAAGCCCTGAAGACGACGTTACAGAGAATCGAAGAAACGGGTTTTTAGTTCACATTCTTTCATATATTTATCTCATTCTGTACAAAAAAAAAACATATATGTAAATCTCGAAATTTGTCATGTAAATGTTATTGTGTCCAAAACATAAGGGGGATGGAGAAAGAGAGTTTGCAAGTGAAAAAGAAGAGACAATAAACTCAGTTTTGTTTTACACATCTTTGTATAAAAGTTGGTACTTTGGTATTCTCTCGGGAGGAAGCGGACAGTGAACAATCATCTTCCCTTTCATCGCTCCTCTGAATATTACCTACACACAAAACAGAGGATTTCAAAATCTAAATGAAAATCAATTATTTACAGAAACTAATAAAATTTTAAATTATTTGAATTTACCTCAACGACATCAATAAAGTCTTGTTTCTCGTGGAATTTACCTACCCACTTGGTATGATCCGCAGTTCTGTAAGAAAATTACCAAATCAGAATTAACTTTTTTTTTAAAAAAGCTTTGTAATTATTTCAGTGAAACAGAGAATGTACCCAGAATCAAGTTTCATGTGATGAGCGTTGAAGAAGAAGATGGTTGAAGGGAACAGAGTGATGTCGAAGTAGTTGACGTAAACCTGAACTTGGTCCGAATCAACGTCCACCAAAGCTACTGTAGCGAATTTCGAGACATCTCTCGCCGATTTCTCCAGCTGCAAAAAAATCAAAATTTAGGGAGAAGAAGAAAGAGAGACGAAGAAGAAGAAGATATCAACGTTACAATGTCATCAAGAAGGAGACAGTTTTCGTCGGAGAGACGGCCGAATCGAAGGACAAGCACTTTATCGATGGTGTTGTTGATGATCCGATCGATCTCTTCCTTCTTTGTTAGCGTTGGGAGTAGAATTGATTCCATCTTCTCCTCTCTTTCGATGATTCCGGGTTTGTCTCTTCAATCACCACAGCAGATATGCATAAACCCCAAACCGAATGGAAACGACTCCAACTTCTTTCTTTCTTTCTTTTTTTTGTGTGGTTTTGATTCGGTTGAGGTCCAAACCGGTCGATAAGTTTTCAAAAATGATTTCGGTTGGGCTGATTTGGTTTTTACTTTTTAGGCTTTTCAACATATTTTATACTCCCTCTGTTTTTAAACGATGCATATTCTGGAAAAAATATTTGTTTCAAAAAGATGTATTTTTTTATGTTTTCTATATAAAAATTACAATTTTCAATAAAATTAATTGAATTTATTGAAAGACTATTGGTTAAAATGCATTGAAATTTGATAATTTCTAAAAACAATGCATGATTAATGTGTAAAAACTCTAAAACATACATCTTTAAAAAACAGAGGGAGTAGACATTATTGTGAATTGATATTTCTATTTAATACACATTGTTTTTCGTGTACTTGATATTTCCCTCTTTTGTTAATAGGAATTAGTGTTAAACATGTAAAACTGAGAGTAGAATTGAAGGCAATAATCATGTAAAACATATGGCCGATGAAAATAAAATCTTCTAATGAACTGGTTAAATTTTGCTTGGGATATATGATATATCTGTGAACAATTCAATAACACGTACTTGTGCGCGTATCACATATATCAATATATGTTTTTTCAGCATTTTGGTCTAAATTTTAATTGAAAACTTCCGAGATTAATCTATCATGCAAAGCTTTACATAAAGATAAAGCATTAAAGAGTAAAAGAAAAACAAAGCTGTCCATCTTTTCAGTGCCTCATTCATCCATTTGCTTATTTTGATCCCAAAATTTATGTTTTCTGTTTAGGAAAACGGCACTATCTCCAAAACTTACCCCCCAAACATAATAATATTTTGCCATGGTTTTTTATTTATTTCCTTTATCAATAATTTTTAAATATTCATGTCACTTCATATAAAAAAATGGAATAGAAATTTCATGTCACTTCAAGCCCAACATTATTATATAGATATCTAAAATGCGAGTTCTTTTCTAAAACGGCATTTAAAATTTCGCAAGGATCACTTTCAAGAATAATGCCAAGACTCCATAATCTAGATAGAAAAATATCGTTCCAAAGTCTTCACATTTATCTTTTAAATGAACATCTTACTTTCTGTCTCGCATCACATGCCATCATTGTAAAATAATTGTCATGAAATCGTTTTGGTTTCTTTTGGCTGGAGTGTAGCTAGTGAAGGCCTACGGTCCCCATAATTTCCCTAACTTTTTTTTTCAATATGACTGGTGATAGCTACACTACAAAGCAAATTAAATATATATGTCATTTTATTGACGACAAAGAAAACGTCCTTTAGTGGAGAGAAATATATGTTTGCTCATGTTTCCTCCTCAAATAGTTCAATTAGTTAAGAAAAGTCTCCTTAGTTTTAATTCCTTAAACTACCTCTCTATGGCTCTGTTGGCGATATAGTTGAAGTCTTTTGTTGTGATGGCCCTGAAGATTTTCGAGTGTAGATATTTTTCAAAGAGCCAAAACCCATCAACGTTATAGTGACTTGATTATGATGAAAATGGGTGAACAGAAGTAGAAAAACAACTTTAAAAAAAATGGAAGATACATTATATTGTAAAAATATGTAGGCGAAAAAGTGAAAACGAAAGTAGATGAAAAAAGTAAAGATAAAAAGGCTTGACTAAAAAAAGGAGAGCGCGATCTGGGACCAATATTTCAGCTCCCCATGCCTTTCGCTAAATGATGAAGCAAATATGACTTATCGATATCATATCACCCATTTGGTGGCGTCCATACAAACTACCTTTACATATATACGCACGTCCGCTTGCATATATCTAATATTATATGTTTATAATCTATGTATAATTTACTTCTGTTTGACTATTTATTATTACTTTATTAGTGAATGATGGCGTAAATTCACATTTTTTTTGCTAAAAAATAATTTTACAGTTCCGGATTCAATTCCACTCAGAACCAAGCCTATTTTGTTTAGGTGATTCAAATTTATAGATGAAATTGCAAATAGATCCATTTGGAGCGAGGAGAGGAATACATCGGGTCAAAGGCTGGATGCAGAGTCACGGGCCAGACGCGACATGATTAGAGGGAGTGGGTCGAAGGCTCCTCCTGCCTGCAGTATTGTATACTTTGAATTAAAAATCTTCCATTTTTTTTATTCTTAATTGTATGGGATTTTAGATATAAATAAAGATTTATAGGTCTTGCAGTGATTTATAAATGTCTTTGACAAAAAAGCAAAGATTTATAAGTTTTTGACCCGGATGCTTTTTCTAGATAGGCTTGCGGAAAACTCAAATTATATCATATATGACATGCTTACCTTTAAATTAGTCGGGTTGATCCAGACACCAGACATTTATTAATTATAGTATTTTTATGAATAACATATTACGGGTTTACACCCCAAAAAAGAGCATATTATGGTCACGATTGTTTTAAGCAACATTTTTTATATTATTATAACCTAGAAAACAAAATTTGTCAACATTTATTGTTCGAATGTCAAATGCAGCATGGAGATTTGGACTTTTCACCGCCAAATGGTTCATCCGTCTATACAATCACCGAATTCCTTTTTATTTTTTTTGGAGATCAAATCCTTTTTCTAGACATAAATATTTCCGTATCCACACTATCTGAAAATAATGGAACTCGTGCGCTCGTCTCCTCTTATATCAAAAGGATCATCCCTATTGTTCGGGTTCATCTCAACCCTCTTTCCAAATCTCTGTATAGTGCTTGCTCACCTCTTAGTTTTCGCATTTCACATATACAGGTAGATTGGTAAGTTCTAATTGAGTATCTGAATGATACAAAACTAGAAAAAGATGGTAAGAGATATTCTCAAATGAAAAACTATAAAAGTACCTCATAAAATACTTTAAGGAATATGTGTCACCTTAACAGTGATTTACTTATTTTTTATAGAAGCTAAATTACAAACAAATTTTACCAAAATATTAATAATAATTTGCTGGGAGAGAAAACAAAACAAAACTCCTTTCAAATATTTTAGCCGTAAGGGTGTTCTTATATATAACTCCAAATATATAAACACAGAAAATATTCAAAAATAGATCTATACACTATAGCAAAGATGGCTACATACTATACTGATTTAAAATATGGTGAAAAATCCATGATATCTTGTGCATACAAAAGATAGTTGTATACAAAAATAGTCACCTAAGAAATTTCATTCACTATCCGGAATTGTTCTAATCATGAAAAGTCGAGGGTTCTTTTCTGAAAAATTACTTTTGTTAAAGAAAATGAACTTTAACTTTGTTTATTTACATCTATTCTTTAGTTTATGTTACTACAAATACTTTTATTATTTTCAGTTTTCAAATTGAGCAACCGACGGTATATATATTGTCAGCGGCAAATGTGAATATCATAATTCATAACAATGAGGAAGAACAAAACATAAAAATAAATAGAAATTTTAAGCAAAAAAAAAAAAGAAACGGAAAAAGAGGTGTAATATGACGCAAAAAACCACGACGTCCAATCGTTCTCAACGGCATCACTCCGAGAAAGCAAGGGACCCATGCAATCCACGTAACGGGGACATGCATAGTCTCTCCGTAATCGAATATTATTCTTTATTCATACAATCTAATCGAATATTTTATACGTTCATTTTTAATGGCAGACGAAAAAGACATCACCGGCTCGCTTCTTCCATACATTCTCGCCACCGCCCTAATTTGCGCGCTGACTCTTATTCTTTCCGTGATATGTTATTAGGTAATGTATAAAAATACACTTTTACCTGAAAGAAGTACAATAAGATTACATCTTTCTCAAAAATATGTACATGATTACACATTTATGTATATATAACTATAAATTTTTATATCAACTATATAGTATATAAGTCGTAACACCATGCAAAAAGCCGTTGGGCTAGTTAGAGTTCCCTTTCTTTTCCTACCCACCATCATAACCGCCATAGTTAAACCAAAATATTACATCAGGTGGTATCCAATAATACTAGGGATTATTTCTATATTAGAAAATTTTCCATTTGAAACCAAGGTTTAATTTTGCTTCAACATTAGCTTCATCGTTTTTCTTCTAGTTGTGTCATTTCATTATATACTGTCATTTCTTATCTATCTTCCATCAGAAATCGTGATGTTTTGTTTGTTTTAAACTTTTTTTGTACTAAACTAGTATCGGGATTACGTTCACACTACGATTAAACCAAAGTTCAATTTGTTTCTCTCCTATATTACTTTCTTCATTTTTTATTCCTTGCTAATAATATTAATGATATTGGTTGGTTTGTACAGGGGACATACATTCGTAATTTGTCAATAAATATCATGTATAAGGTATAATTTGACTTCCAAACATAATGGGGAACTAAATAATGCATAATTTAATCAAAATGATTTTTTTTTTCTCTTTTACTAGTATTGATGATACACGTTGTTATATAATTGGTGTTTGGTCAAGTTAGTCAAAAATAATAATTTTCTTGGGAAAAGAAAATATAAAAATGGAAATTTCAAAGAAAAGAAAGCAAGAACCCTGCTTTCTTCTACCTCCTCTCCTTTCATTTATGTTATAACCTTTTCCTTTTGTCTAAGCTTTTAAGATTCGTTGGTAGTTACTTAATGACTCAATTACCATTACACGTTTTTTCCTGTTTCATGTGATTACTCGTTCTGCAATGGCATGCCTACCGACAATTTCAAGTCTTTTCAGGGGCTTAAAAGTAATATATTTGAAAGGAAAAATCTGAACAAGTCTTGTCTCGCGTTATGCAAACCCTAGTCTGAATTCACCATATATGTCCATTCTCTCCGGGCGCAGCTTGCACAAAGGGTGCTTTGGTAAATTCACACCTCGTGACCATCTGCATTCAACTTTTTGGTTTGCTTTATTAATGAAATTCAAGAGTATGAAAGTTTGAGAACCTCTTTCTTCTGTTCTTTTTTTCTTTATCTCAAGCCTATTCTTCTTCTTAATTACTAGATCTCTCTTTTGTTTCATCTTTTCTTTGCTTTCTCTTATCTGGCGGCTCTAACCAGCTCTCGAGTTGTTCGTTTCTCTGGTTAATGGATACTGAACCCTCTTGGGATCTTGGGGGGGTGGTAAATTTTTTTTCTAAATTGCATGGCAACATCAAATGACCAAACCAATAACAAATCATCATATTCTCACACTCTTCTTCTTCTCCTCGTATTATTATCTTTTATTCTCTTCATTGGCCTTACAATCCCAATGACTCATCATCAATCCACATCTACGGTTGTTCCCTTCAAGAGGATTCTTCTTAAATCTTCGGCTCCAGCTTCATTCACGATGGATTTGCGTCCAAATGATCGCCCACGACCCAGCCGCACTTCTAGAAAGAGAGAGTTTGGAAATGATGCTCATGAAGTTCCTAGTGGTCCAAACCCTATTTCCAACTAGGTGAGCTGGCATATTTGGTTTTACCCCTGAGTTTAAAAGATAAGTTTTTAAGATCGATATTATGTTATTATATTGGGAAAAGCCTCTGATCGATGGAGATTAGAGAAGAACTTAATTGTTATGGATTTAGTATATATATATTGAATGGATTGGTTTGGTACGTACCGTTCATTTCCCTTCTAATATTTTGTTCGTTTTAAAATTGCTTCCTCCATCTTTTAAGTTTTGTGAAGTTAGAGTTGTAAAGAAGATGCTATTATTCGTTAATCATTCACATGTGTATGTAGCCACCTCTATACACAACTGCTATGTTTTGCCTTCACAAACTGATTGGGGCATATAGAAGAAGCCTTTATCATTAGATTTTTCTTATCATAGTTTAATTATTAGAACATGATTAAAGCATGAACAGAAAGAAAGACCCTATTTGTAACAATAGTCAATGACAGTGAAGATCTCGAGGCATGATCCCAAACAGTTGTTAGATCTCTTTAGAGCATCAATATCCATAGGCCCTTAAGCCATCCCTTAAGGAAAAATGGGAGAGGACCAAGAAGAATAATGGGGAAAATCTCTTATATAAAAGATAAATAAAAGTGTCCCTTAGATTACCATGACCAGAAAAAAAAGAAGAGAGATTTAAGGGACTTGTGGAGTCCCTAGGGATACTTATGTCTTACTCCACACAAAACTGTCTCCTTTTCTGAATATAGTTTTGAAAAGAAATTGCAAAACAGCTATATCCGATATCAACTAAAGCAATTTCTTCCCTAACAGAGAATGTAGTAATAAGTCATTAACGAAAAAGATAATAATAATTTAGGTTACCATGGACCCTCCGTTATGGCGATATTCAAACCCAACCATAGGCATACGATTAGAGACATAGTGATGAGAAGATCCATTATCTTTCCATGATTTTTTTGGTGTGTTTACTGTAAAATAAAATACATCAGAAAAATGTGGATCAGGTTTTCTCTTTCGTTTGGTTTAACGACAAGAGTGTAGAAAAGAAGAAAAGAAGAAGCAATATTATTATTCAATTACACCCAAAAAAATTAATTACTGTTAGTCAAGAATTGTCCATACGTAGCATTTTGTCTCTCAAACAAAAAAGCACAGTGTCCTAGACAAAGAAAAGCTGAATAACAAAAAAGTGATGATTTGATAATTATATAATCGTATAATTTCCTCGTTGTTGAATTGTATGCCATCAATCATTTGCTTTATGATGTTCCCCTTTTCTTCTCTTTCCTTTTTAATTCTGTGTATCTTATTATATTAGTATTTATAATTATTTATATTAAATTAAAATAAGGCCAAAGATTCATGTTTGCAAAAAAATAAATAATGGAAATAAAGAGATGATAAATATTTTTTCTATTTCAGTGTCGAATGGCGAAGACGTGATTTTACAATTGGTCAAATAGGTTTTGCAATTTAAAAGATCGATTTGACCAATTGTAAAATCACATCTTCGTCATTCGACACTGAATCACAAAAAATATTTATCATCACTTTATTTTCATTATTTATTTTTAAATAAATAAAAGTTATTATTATTTCGAATACTACGTTTTTGAATTCAAAATCTTTATAATTTTTTTTTCAAATTTTCATAATTTTTTCAAATTTTTTATATTCTAGTTTTTTATATCTCTTCATTTCATTCATTACTAACCATGTTTATTGTGTGTTTCTAAATATTAAGAGATCAAAAATTACATATATGGTCTATCATGATTCCTATGTATATGGGTGAGAATTGTGTTTAGTAAAATCAAATGACTAAGTTCATGATTTTATTTTGTTCTTCTTGTAGTTGAAATAGCTGATTAAGTGTCTTTAGATGACATATTTTGATCTATTACACTTCTATCTCTTTGGTAACCGCGAGTTATCTCTTATATATGCAAGTACGTATTGTATGTCAAACAAAAAATATCTACAAAAAAACTTACAGCTACAACTAAATTAAATATAAGCAAATAAATCTACAACGATAAATTTATAATTACAGTCAATTCAGTTAGAGCATCTTCATCCCCACTTTATATTCTATTCCATTTATAGAGTAAATGGAGTAAAATATGGAGTGGAGATTGAGATGCCCTTACAACACAAACTTTAATGCTAAATTTTGAATGCTTTAATTAATCAAAGTATCCAACCAATCATCCATTATCTTTTCTTAACTTTAATTCTTTCTAAGTACTAATATTTTAGAACAAGAAGCGTCACATATTATTGGTGTATTTGACATTAAGTTAAAATAAAATAAAAGTAATGATATATTTTTCATGTCTTTTGAGAAATAAGATTTTATTAAAAAAAAAGATACCACCAGTTAGCAGATTATTTTGAGTTTTCCCAGTAATAATATCAGTCCACGCCTATTCCAAAAGCCCATAGAATGTAAGCCCCAAAACTAAATGAGCAAAGAATGTAATGAACCAGATTAGTTTGATCGCTTCTTGTCTGATCGGAATCAATTTTCGTGACCCCGGTGTCTAGATGACGAGTAAACTGCTTCGTCGATACCTTCTTAGGAGTAAAATAAAGAGCTGGAAGAGGAGGGAAACGCTCCAGTAAGTAAATTCCATTTTTTATTTGTCTCTAGATGAATCATTGCTACAATCGGGAACTCATCAGCTTTGTTTAGATGTTTGAACAGATAAAGAATAATGGGAGAATATAACAGTGGTGAAAAAAATAGATAGAATTTTATTATGAATTTGAAAAAGAAAAAAAAAATTCAAACATAAGAACGCAAGAGAAGATGTTCCTAAACATCATTATTGGTTAAGTAGTTAACCATTGTTTCTTCAGATTCTTCCAATGACAAGGTAGACCATAGACGGCAGATCTCCTCACGTGAGGGGAGGCTGTCTCTCAAGCTCCCACGAATCTGCCAAAGAGTAGTGAGTGAACCAAATAAATAAAATATATATAAAAAAGATAGAGAGATATTTACTCACATTGGATTCATGGCGCATCTTAATCGAGTTTCTCCTATTCGGATTATCAATCTGTAAATAACCAGTCAGATCGATGCATCTATCACCAGTCACCGAGAATTCGACTGAGTTATCATCACAGCCAAGCTCAAGGCTCAAAGAGAAGGATTCGTTTTCGTTTGGCGACAATGCACACAAATCGACTGGACTCTTGTTGTCTCCGACTGAGTACTGAATCACACTCTTCTCTTTGCCCACACCCTCGCATAGAGTTGCCTGAATGATATTGGCACAAAGATCAACGACATTCTCACGTTTAATTCAATTCCCTAATCAAACTATTGGTAATACCGTGATGTGGAGTATACGATGTTCATTATTTAGATTACGAAGACGAAAATAGCGAGGTTTCCCAGGTTTTAGTTCAATTCCTGAATCAGATAATTAGCAAATTGGAAAAAAAGAAAGAAAAGAAGGTGAGAAGCTAACCCCAGGATTCCATTGCCCCTACGCTTTTTTCTTGTACGGAAACTCGTCTCATATATATATACCAACCACGGGACCATTTTTTTCAAAACCAACCACCATTATGACCTAGCTCTATTTCAATAATTGAGTTGGGATTGAAGCCCATTCTGTCCAGTAAATATTGCTACATCTCTATTGAAAAGGCAATTTCAAAACTATTATTTTAAAAAAATATATTACATTTTGGCTGTAAAAAAAAATTACTACATTTTGGCATTTTTCAATACATAACTATTTTAATTGATAACATATTAAACTATTTTAATGAAAAAGACATGAAAATTATGTCCGTAAAGAAAAAGGTAGAAAACTGAAGGAAAATAAGTTAAAAATCAAAGGATAACTGATAATGTAATTAAAAAATAATAGTAAATCAATATATATAGCAATAAAAAAAAAGCAATCAAAATGTGGACTCCGCACAATTCCTACCTCTACACAAAATTTGGGTTGGAGCGAGTTGATCTGCAAATCTGACACTATTTTTATTTTTGTAATAAAATTTCTTTTGATTTATTTTATTTTTATGCTCTTTTGATAAAAAACATATTTTGGTGTATTTAGAGAGAATAGTTTTTCTTTAAATACATTTTTTTAAAAATACATATAGTTTGTATTTTTCAGCTAAAATTTTTTCAACGGTGTTTTTGCCAAAGTTAAAGCTGAATAAAATTTACAAATGCTATCAAAGATGAAACTTCACTAAATTATGAAAATTATTGTCGTGTTAATAAATTTCATCAAATATTTACTCAAAAAGCAAATCATCTATAGTATAGCTAATGGATTATCAAATATATTTTTTCTAAAAAAAACAAATATATTTTCTTTTTTTTAAACGCTTAAAAAAATATATATTTGTTTTTTTTAGAAAAATATATTTGATAATCCATTTTAACTAGTTTGTGGTGTGTGGAAAAAGTAACTGATTTTTTTTATTAATAACTCATTTTACTTTTAGTAAATTAAAATATATAAAAAATGGCAAGAGTTTTTTAAAGTCGGTTCTTTAAATCAAAGATTAGAAAAGGGTTTTCTACCCACCATATCATTCTTAAATCTGTCCCTTAGCGGCTAAGCAAAAACACCGCACCGTCGAAATCTCAGATCTCTCTCTCTCTCTCTCTCTATTTTCCTGTTTGATAATTTTGCAGAAAGTTTTGATTTCTCAATCCCCAATCTCTACCCATGGAGGATGTTACAATGAAGAACGCTGACCTACACGAAGAAATCTCCGACAAGTTTCTCTGCTGCGTCTGCCTGTAAGCAAAGCGCTCACCTCTTTGACATTGCCTTAATCATCACCTTAATTTTATTTATTTAGGGTTTTTTCTTATTTGTGTTTTTAAAAAATTGGGGAATTACAGCATCTCTCGATTGTTGAAATCCTAGTCTGGTCCTGTAATTGATTTCATTGTTAAGACAAGGACGAAACTAAATTTGACTTTTTTTGTGTTGCGCAGGGAACTTCTTTACAAACCGATTGTGCTATGTAAGAAGTTGACTTTATCTCTCGATCATATTTTTGGTTTTGGTAATGATATTTTTTTTAGTTATAATCTTTTGGAATTTGTAAAAATGGCTAGCATGTGGACACCTATCGTGTTTCTGGTGCGTGCATAAGTCAATGAACGAGCTGCGTGAGTCTCATTGTCCCATTTGTAGAGACCCTTATGTTCACTTCCCTGCTGTCTGCCAAAAGCTCCATTTCCTCCTCAAGAAGATTTACCCTCTTGCCCACCACAAGAGAGAAGAACAAGTTCTAAGTCTGTTCCCTCTCCTTGCACTTCTTCCTAATTCAATGCCCCTAAGGTGTAAAACTTCGGTGATTATAATTTTCTTTTTTTAATGTCTGTGTTTCAGAGGAGGAACAAGAACTAGAATGTTTTTCACCTCAGATTGATGAACCAAAGCCCAAGGAAGCGTCTGTATCTAGTGGAGGTTCTCTTTTTAAAAAAAATCTTTTATGCAAGCTTTTGAATTGTAATAAACTGTAAAAATTCTATGTATTTTAGATGAGCAGAAGGTGGAAAAGTGCTCTAATAATGCAGGAAGTTTACTATCAAGTGAAGAACCTAGAGATGCAAAAGCTCTTGATGAGAATAATAAGCAAATTTCGAAAGATGATTTGCTCTGTTTAGCATGTAAGGAGCTGCTTGTGCGACCCGTTGTTCTCAACTGCGGACATGGTATCATCACCTTCCTTATATATTTGCTTCTTCTTTTTTTTACCCTTGTCATGTGCTAATAATAATCTGTCCTCATCCTTCTTACAGTGTATTGTGAAGGATGTGTAGTAGATATGTTTCAAGAGGGCGAAAAGATCAAATGTCAAGAGTGTCATATCTCTGACCCGAGAGGGTTTCCTAAAGTTTGTTTGGTTCTTGAGCAGCTTCTGGAGGAGAACTTTCCTCAAGAGTACAATTCAAGGAGAAGTGGGATTCAGAAATCGATTCCCCAGACTAGCAAAGGAAGTAAGCTCTTTGTTGTTGTTACACTGAATACTTGAAGGAATCTCTGTACACAAAGTGACTCATTGTTTTTTGTTATTCTTGTAGACAGTCAAAGCTCTCACAAAGAAGGCCCATCCGTATCAGGCGAGAACAACAATGACCTTCCCTGGTGGGCGAACCCTGCGTCTAATGTTCACATCGGAGCTGGTTGTGATTGTTGCGGAGTGTATCCAATCATAGGGGAGCGATACAGATGCAAAGACTGCAAGGAAGAGATTGGTTATGACCTATGCAAAGACTGTTACGAGACTCCTTCGAAAGTTCCAGGGAGATTCAACCAACAACACACCCCAGACCACAGGCTTGAGCTCGCTCAGGTTCCTCAGTTTCTGGTCAATATCGAGTCTATCGGCTTCCTTCTAGGTCCGATGGTTAGTGAAGGCGTGAGTGGAGAAGAAAATAGTGATGATGATGATGATGATGATAGCGAGGAGGAAGATGTGCCTCCTCCTGATTCTAATGAGGTATCGTCAAGCGCTGACTGAAACAGCAGTCTTAAGTATGTTGGAATCTTGAACCATGGTTTGCGTTTGTGTTTTGCATTTTTCTTTTTTAAAAGTATGGTTTTTAAACAAAGTTCATTTGTTAATTTATAAAACATAAAACGCAAACAAAAACAAAGTCTTATGTTTTCATTTGGCTGCTTATGTATTTTGCAATAATATTTTATAAAAGAACTGAAAACTAATTTTTTGATATATTAACAATGTAGTTATATAGGGGAAAAGGTTGTAATGTAATTGCGAACAATAAAGTGAGTGGTTAGATTTCGAACCAGGAGCTGATGCAATGGTGAAGACACTGCAGTCGACAAGCAAGAACAACAAACTGTAACTAAGGTGGTGAGGAACATCAACGGTCTAGGAGAGCATATCTGAAGAGAACATGCGAACATAGCCCAAATATGGAGGCAACAGTGAGATGAAGTGGCGGTTGCGAACACTTTTGGGGAACCCGATCACAATTCCACTCCATATTCCAGCTAGAGACTATGAAAATCTCTTTAGGTAGTGTCGATGAGGTCTAGACATGAAACGAGAGCATGAGAGTAGCAAGTAGAGAGCTATAATGAACAAAGAAAGAGATGAGAACTGAGGCTACGCCAACGAGCTATTGCTCCACCGGCCTCGGAGATGGCGTAGATCTTAGGTTTTTCAATACTACTAGTGCCACCGAGAGTTTCAGTTTTTTTTTTTTTACTTAATGTGTATATATTAATAAAGTTGAACATACAGTATATTGTTTTTCATGAATTAACTCATCAAATGGTACACCAAAATTGACACTTCGCCTAATTTTTCTTTAAGATATTATGTTTCACACATATTTTATCTGCTTATTATTTAGTCCAAATATATTAATAAAATATCTAATAGTCTATAACTATATTAATAATCAATTATTTCTTTAAATCTATATAAAATATAACTCTGAAATTTTAAAAATAAACATAAATTCCTAACAAATTATTAATTTAATATATTTGATTAAACTAAAATGTTTTAAAGATTTTAATATCTTCAAAACTAAAAATTTATTTTGAAATAGATATAAATTCTAACTAATATCATTAACATTTGCACATATATCACATAATTTTAATATTTAACTAGAATATATATATTTAAAAAGAATATATAACTATATATTAAAAAGAATATATATATTAAAAAGAATATTAAAATTATCTATATTTTCATAATTTAGATGTATATAACAAATTGAAAGGAATAAGTAAAGTCATTGTTTCATTTTAACCATAAACTATAAATTTTCTGCATAATGCAATTAAAAAGATATAAACCTTGTAATAAATATCATCATTATGTGTATTACATCATTTTGGCATTTAAGTGAAAGTAAATAATAATATTATATATATATATATATATATATATATATTGGTTTGAAATTAATATTAAAAATTTATCTACTAATATTTCAATTTAGATATATATAAATAAATTGAAAGGAATACAAAAATACATTTTCATCTTTATCATAAACTAGAAATATTATGCATTATACATTGAAAATAATAGAATAGTAATTTATATCAAAGAGATAAACGTATGACTATATTTTATTTAATATATAAATTTATGGTAAAATAATATTCTAACATTTATATATATAAGTAATTTATTTCAAACAACCTGAGAATATTAATAAAGTAAAAAACATTTTACAATTAGTAGTAATATATAATCAATTTTGATATATAATAAAAATACATAATAAGGCCATTTAAGAAACATATTTTGAAAATTTTAATTAGTTATGAAGTTTACTTAGTGTGCAGATTAATATAGATTCAAACAAAATTTTATATTTCTTAATAATAATGATCTGCATAAGTTTTCAACTGCTTATTTATCTTTTAAAAATTCATTATAATTAATTATTTTTTTGTATCATCTAAGGCAACAATTATAAGAGTATAATTAAAATTTTAATTACAAACAAACATAAGAATGAGATATCATTCATGTTTTATGTGTTAAACTTATTTGTTATAAGAACATGATATATTATTCGACCAAGATTTTTTTTATTGTATTTGTTATAAAATTAAGGTAAAAGAGACACTGAAAACCAAGTGAGACAATTACATTTTTATGAAATTTATGGTAAGATAAAAAATATGATTTATAAACACTGCACCAACTAATACCACTATAAACAAATTTAAATTTTGTTTTTATAATGTAACAAAAGATATAAAGTTATTGTATTCAAATAAATATAAAATAAAATAAAATGTTTTATATTGAATTCAGAACAAACTCAATCATAATTCTAATACCGATATAAAAACATACATACACAAAGATACAATATAACCCAAACTAAAATAGAGCATAATCATAGCAAAAAATAATAATAATAAAATGAACATATTTAAAGAAGTATACCACCAAAATAAAAATATATCATAATTTCTTTTTAAACATCTCAATTATTATATCGTAAAATTTAGTTAACGAGTACTTAATTTCCTACAACAAACAATCACAAAAGAAAATACTGATAAAAAGAAAAGGAATAACTACATAAATAAATATTCACATAAAACAAATCTTAGAAGAAAATTTTGATAAGACAAATTTTCTGTGCGAAACACTAATCAACCACTAGCATATGAGATTACAATAAAATATACAAATTGACTTTTTAACTTTAATAAAAATAACACTAATAGAATTTCTTAAAAATTGTGAAATGGTTTTTATATTAAAATAATGCAAAAAGTAAAACTAAAACAGTAATAAAAGCAAATTTCAAATCAATATATTAACAATAAAGTATCTTGAATATAAATATTCTCACTTATATTATACTGTAGTTTATATATATAATTAATTATACTACTATTTGTTATTATATTTAAATAGTCAGTTTTTCTGTTGGTAAGTTTATAATTGGATCATATTCATAATGGTTTACATAATAACATATATGTACTGTATATCGTTTCATTTCATTTTTTTATTTTGGTTTGAATCGGCTCATTCTGGAATGAACATCCCTTACTTAATAGTTCGAACCGAAAGCAAAATTGTACCAAACCAACTAGGAGTACATTATTGCATAATAAAAATTCAGTAAACCGGAAGCAAAATTGTACCAAACCAACTAGGAGTGTACAATTGCATAATAAAAATTCAGTAAACTGAAAATAAAATCAAAACCAAAATGAGGACTGATAATGCTTTTGATCAAAAAAAAAAAAATTGATAATGCCGTAATAGTAACTGGATCAAAGGGACCCACCGGTGAAAGATTCGCCTTTGAGTGCGTGTGAGGCAGCTACGATTTGATTGGTCGGAGGTGGGGGCCTCGATTGCTCTTGCGTCGGAAATCGCTTCTCTGGTTCTGTCTTTTTGTATACTTTATCAAAAGAAAACAAATTATTTCCCTTGGAAAGTGTAAACTACGCGCGAATAACGCGTGCGGTAACAGTTCTTTTTGGCGCCCTGAAAAAAAGGGCGGGAGAACGTGATAAGGGTCATTGCATACTGTATGATTTAATATTTCTTTGTCCTTTGCTCTTTAATATGAATATTGTTTTAGGGGTTCGGTGGAGTCGAGATTTGAGCCTGTTTCATGATTGCTGGACTCATCGCACGTGTGCGTTTCATTCTACGGTTGAATTAGTTTTTTTCTTCGAACGGTTTAATTAGTTACCCTAAGTAGTGGTTAAAATAGTACGTCCACTTTTTTTTTCTGAGAAAGGGTTTAGTAGCACGTCCACTTGCCACAGTCACACTCCTTACTTCTTTAGACTGCGAGGTGCTTATGTTGCAGGGATTATAATTACTGAAATCCTCTTTGATCGTTTTAAGTTTTAATAGAAATTCATCTTGCACTAATAATATACTCCCTCCATTTCATATCAAGTGTCGTTTTAGAGAATTTTTTTCGTTGTAAAATAAGTGTCGTTTTAGAGTTTCAATGCAAATTTATTAATTTTATTCTCTATTTTATTTTTCTATTGGTTGAATTGTATCGGTAATGATGTTTTTATATTGAAAATATGCAAAATTAAATGCTTTCTTAATCCGTATGCACAAGTCTAAAACGATACTTATAATAAAACAGAGAGAGTAAATAGGAAACCTAGAACAATTCAAAATAAACTTATGATATGTAGTTATTGGGAATGTGAGTTTCCTCACCAGAAATTTACGTTATTATTTCACGGGTTATATACAATGTATAATAAATTGCACATACACATTTATCAAATATCTCAGTAATATTGCAGTCCGCGTATGCAGCTCAGCCAGTGTATTGACTGGTGATAAAAGATGGCTAATTTAGCATGCATTGGTTCGAAGGGTTAATGAACTTAATACTTAAAGCAGATGGTTACCGAAACAATGAGAAATAAAAGATTCTATTACCATTATGTAGCACCTATCAACCGACAACCATGGCAATAGAATTAAATTTTGATTACGACCTAAACTAAATTTAAAAAACACTTCAACCAGTAGAATTATTCTGATATGTTATTTCATATGTTATTTCATATGTATCGAAAGAACGTTACGGTTGTTGAGATGTTACGTCGTAGCGGCAAACAAAGGATATTAAAGAGGATTAGGGAATCCAATGCTAATAAATCCAAAATAAATAAATAAGTGATCAGCCATACGATGTTGATTTATAAGTCAGCTGTTTAAATTTAAAAGAACAAAAATTGATGTCATATAGTATATTCTTTTACAATGTGTACTTTTAGGTGAAATTGGACAAATAGATGATTAACCTTTGTTAAAGGGCTGCACTATAACCAAAATCAATACATTTTTGATATACATAGCAGCGCAATCAAGCAAAAAAAGAATTAATCCACACATGTAATCAATTACAGTACCCTTTTTTACACTTCAGGTGTGGATTCGTTCATGTCTGAACAAAAGACGGTCTACTGAAATAATTAATGTAATCTAATTGGTCTTTATTCTTATAGTATTTGTTACTTTCGGCACCATTATTTTCTTTATATATGTTGCTGCATCAACCACTCATAAATCATACTAATATTATTATTTTTTGAAATAGTTTTTTATTTTACCACCAAATATTATTATTTTATTGCATCTTTAAACATAGAATGTATTTATCTTATCTTCAAAATAAAAAATTTGTATATTTAATATATGGAACCACAACGAACATTTTTACTTATTTCATGCTCTATATTTTCTCTAAATTTACTTTCGTTATTCTGTGAAAAAACACATCTTTTAAAGATATAACAAAATTTATGTTTTGGTCAAATGGCTGAAAAAATTCATCATCTTTTCATATAACTTATAAAAAAGATTGTATTATTCACTCTGTGTGAATCTGAATTTGTTGTTCGTGTAGACCAGGGCCGTCTCGAATTATTTATATACTCTGTTCAAAAAATATTAATTGTATATTTAACAATGCAATCGAGTAATTTAAAAAAAAATACAACTTCATTTATATATATTTGATGTATTTTTGAAATTATAAACTCTAAATTCAGTATAATGTATGAAAAATTAAAGTTTTTTTTATCATAATTTATATATTTATTTTTAGAAACTCTTAATTTTTTTTAAAAAATTGATTTAGACTCTGTTCGACCGCACCACTAACGTGCTGTTAGACGGTCCTGGTGTAGACAATAATGAGAATAATGCCATTTTCTACACTTTTAAATCTTGATATCATACTTAATTTTTGGACAAAAAATTACACACATGTAAAGTTAATTAATCAAAATTAATAAATCATACTCTCTTCGTATTATTTTAAGTGGGTTTTAATTTTTTTTACAATGAATAAGAAAGTTTAAAATTTTATATAATTTATTTTGGTTGCATAAAAGTAGCATTAAATCATACTAATTCAACCAATTTTAAAATACAATATTTCAAGTGATTAAATTTTACTTAAATTTTAAAATACATCACTTATTTTGAAAAAATAAAAATTATTAAAAATTACTTAAATTAATACGGAGAGAGTATGACATTAAAATAAACACTATGGAGAAAACCAATTCCCTAGAAACATTTCACTATTTTTTTCTCACTAAAGACCTTTTCCGTTGTCCTTTCTGTTTTTCACTTTTAAGATTAAAAATCACTTTCTTTCTTTCTTCTTCATCGTTTCCCTCCTTTCACTCTCCACCAGAGATTCCTTCGATCATCTTCCCCGATTCAGAGATGGGAAAATACATAAAGAAGTCAAAGATCGCCAGCGGAGCCCTTTCCATAAAAGACATCTCTCACCAAACCGCTTCCGTTTTCGCACCAGAGCCGCCAAGAACCTCGCCCTGCATCGTCTCCGATCTCACTCAACTCCGCCGTCCGTCGACGCTGACTCATTTCGTTACCTCCAGCTCCGGAGCCGCCGTCTCGTCAAGCTTCCGTTACTCGCCGAGACAAAGAAACAACAGCAGAAACAGCTTATAAACAGTGTCGGTAAACGACAAACGACGAACCCTAGAGCCACCTCCGTGTCGTCAGAAGAGCCGACCACGAATCTGGAAGAAGATTGTGGTAGCAACTTGGTGAAATCGGAGTCTGGTTGTAGTCTTGGAGAGAAAGGTTCCGAGCTCGAATCAGGAGACAGGTAACTTTAGTGAAAATCTATATATTACTCTGTTTACAGACAGAGAGATGATAGTTTGAGTTCTTTAATATGCATTTTTGTTCTTGACTCAGAGAAACGACGCCGTGTAGCTTAAGAAGAGGCTCAGAAGAAGCTACACAAAGTGTTCCTTCGTCTAATGAGATTGAAGACTTCTTTGCATTCGCAGAGCAGCAGCAACAGAGATGCTTCGCTGAAAAGTAAAAATCCTCACTCAGACACTGTGATCGTGAGTTTGAGAGTTTCTTGCCTGATTTTGATGAAGTTTAATGGTTTTGCAGGTACAACTTTGATATTGTGTCGGAGAATCCATTGCCAGGACGTTACGAATGGATCAAAGTGGTGGTACCATGAATGTGTGTTTGATGTAACATTATGCTGTAAAGTTGTGTGATTTATTAGGAAGATCTGTGTTGGAACAGAGGCAATGCAAAATTGCACACAGACTAACAAAGACTAGCCTTAATAAAAACCCCTTATGTTAGGGGTTTTTGAGGGGTTGGGGGTTAACTTGTTAGTTAAGGTAATAATGTAATGTTTTAATCTCTCTAATTTGCAATAAAATAAAAAAATAGTTCTAAATGTTTTTTACTGGCTACATATTCTTCAATCATTTCATCATAGTCTTCTCAAGCTTGTTATTTGTCTGAGTTTGTGGTTCTCCTCTGCCATCTGATTTTACTTTACAAGTCATAAAACTTTGGATTCAAGTTGCAAAAGTGGCAAACTCTTCTGAACAAAAACGTTCGTCACTCACAGGCTTTTCGATCTCTCTTCTTTATTGCTACTGTCCTCTCCGTATTATACGAGTCTGAAAGTTTGGCGTTTCACACGCGTGTAATTGTACCAACTCACAGAAGGTTGCAGGCTTGTTAATGAAATTGTAGGAGCAAATCAATCATATATTGCTACAAAGCTGTTTTATTTTTCCAAATAATAAATGCGATATAAATATGTGTAATATATCTTAAAGTAACCAACTATATCACAGAAAAATTACATCTAGGGCCACATTTTATTTTAGTAAATCATCTCTGAAATTCGCTCCTCTTATCTTATTATACAGTAACCAACGAGTATTGCTTTTCAACACTTGCATATGTTCGCTGATATCTTCAATGGACAATTATCCAAACTATAGTTAAGTAACTATCTAAATTAATTAAATAGAAGACTACCTAACTATATAGACAGCTTTCTAAATTGATAACTAAAAAAGTAGTGAACTTAGATAATTAGATATCTATCTAAATATCTATATAACTATCTTAGATATGTAGACAAGCTATCTAAATAACTATCTTAGATATGTAGACAACTATCTAAATAACTATCCTATTCGAATAAATATATAGTTGTTTTTAGCAAAAAAAAAGTTGTACATTATAAATTTACTATTTAGTTAAATAAACTCAACAATACTTTTTTTGTTCTTTTGAAACACAACTCAATAATACTTCACAATTATATGCAAACTGGACAAGGCTTGCAGCAATATGCTTCCATCGCTCTCTCTCTCTTCTTTATTGGTACTGCAATCACTGTCTCGCTTTCTGGACCTTTTTTTCATCAAAAGTCCAAGTTAGCAGCTGAGTTTTGTTTCTTGGTTTATGTAAGTATGTGCCCTCTTTGGATCATTTGTTCATCGGATGAACCAACACATTAAATAATGATGTCGATTCCTATTACTAGTTCCCTACACAAGCGTTTAACACCACTGTGCATCTTGTCTGATAATAATATCACATGATCATTTTACAGCTCTAAAGGAAGTGTAGCATTCTTGGTTTTGTCACCCTTAAACACATGGAAATAATACTATTTACCGATCAAGCGTTATCAGTGGAACATTAAACACATGGGCAAGCTAGCCATTGTTAGTAACACACAGTGGAGGAGAGCAGCTTTGAAATATTCTCTATACTCATTGACACATACTCATTGATCTGAGTTTGATTAAAGTGTTACCAGTGGACCAAGAACCCTACAGCTACCATTTTAATTCATTTAGCTAATCAAGATTGACCATACAACAAATTTACAAAACAGTCAAAAATCAATGAAGTAACTTATGAATTGTAGAAGAAGAGGACGTCAGCCATTTTCCAGAAACATAACCTCGCGACGAGATTACAAGCAAATCAAGAACAGGAAGAGAGAAAGCTTTTGATCAAACTTAAATGGTGCATGTCATTAGTCCCCCAATATCCAAAACAAAAGTCGAAAGAAAGCTAAGAAGACCCTTTATTGGGCCTAAACTATCACACTAAAAGCCCAATCACATTAGGTTTAAGAGAAACCCTAATTCAATAGGGGAGCGCTCATATAAAGCCGCCATTTTTTTCAAGTGGCAACCTTTCTCCGAAGAGCAGCAGTGAGAGAGAGAGAACCAGTCGAATCGAGAGGAAGAAAAAATGGTGTCCGGGTCAGGGATATGCGCGAAGCGCGTCGTGGTCGACGCAAGGCACCACATGCTGGGCCGTCTTGCTTCGATCATCGCCAAGGAGCTGCTCAACGGGCAGAGAGTCGTTGTCGTCAGATGCGAGGAGATATGCCTGTCAGGTGGATTGGTTCGACAGAAGATGAAGTACATGAGGTTTATGAGGAAACGCATGAACACTAAACCTTCTCACGGTCCCATTCACTTCAGGGCTCCCTCTAAGATCTTCTGGCGTACCGTTCGTGGGTTCGTTGTCTAATCTCTTCACTTTTTGAACTTGTACACGTGTTGGAGTGTTGGGTGTTTGTATCAATGGCTTAGGTTACAGAAAGTGTCGGCCTTTTCATCATTATGTGAATTTTTTTCTTGAAAATGAAAATGAAAATTATACTGTAGGGTGCTTGTATCAGTAGTTGCAATTACATGGGGTCATTAGTGATTGTATTAGGTTACAGAAAGTGTTTGGCTTTCATGCTTTGTGTAGTTTGTATTACTCAGACATTTGTTTGGAAATGTATTGCTGTAGTTTGGAAGTTTTGTGATAATATGTTTTTGATTATATTTGGTTGTTGTGGCAGTATGATTCCACACAAGACCAAGCGTGGAGCTGCTGCTCTTGCACGCTTGAAGGTCTTTGAAGGAGTCCCACCACCTTACGACAAGGTCAAGAGAATGGTTATTCCTGATGCTCTCAAGTAAATATCCTTTTCAACTCTTCTGTTTGCTCATAGCTATTGAAAATGTCTAGTGTCTTCCAACTGGTTTTCTAATTATTCCCCTTTTTGTTTTTGCGTAGGGTTTTGAGGCTCCAGGCTGGTCACAAGTACTGCTTGTTGGGCCGTCTGTCTTCTGAGGTTGGCTGGAACCATTACGATACCATTAAGGTACAATCAGAACTAGTCCCCTGTAGTAAAAAGTAGTGTTTGAATCCTACTTATGTTTTAACTCACAAATTTGGATCATATCATTGTACAATCATTTTACTTGTGAGGCAATCATTTTAGTGGATTTTACATCTGGTATGATGATTTGCAGGAGCTTGAGGTCAAAAGAAAGGAGAGGTCACAGGCTATGTATGAGCGTAAGAAGCAGCTCATCAAGCTCAGGACTAAGGCTGAGAAGGTTGCAGAGGAGAAGCTTGGATCCCAGCTTGATGTTCTTGCACCCATCAAGTACTGAGAATTGGCATCTATTATTTGGTTTAATACTTGCTTTGGTGCTCGTCTCTATTCTACCTTTTGAATTTTGTTTGTGCTTTTGGTAGCTTGTAAACTTAAAATATTGGAATGAGACATTTTGGTTTTTTGAATGAACAATCTGCTATGGTTCTTACTATTTTTCTCTAAGATCAATGGGCAAGTGTTTAAAAGAAAAATGCTAAAATATATACCTCTGAATTCTATAGTCTTGTATGGTATCTTTATCACAACCCTGGCCGCGTGTTATGTTGTGCTTCTACTCATCGAACTATCGGATCGACTTCATCAATCCAGCCCCAAGAGACAGATTCGTTAAAACTGGTGGAGAATTGTTGCAATAAAGACAAAATGAGAGATCGAAATAATACATTTTATTTCTTCAACAAAACAAAAGATTGTGCTGGTCTAATAATAGATATGCATATGAAATCCAGTGTCATGGGAGCATGGAAGCATATGGTCTCTCTTTTGCTTGTTTTCCCATTTATAACCAGCCATAAGAGGAAAGTAAAAACAATAATACATTTAAATTAAACTAACCTAGCCCTCACAAGAGTCGAAATTAGAAAGGAACAAACAAAAAGAAAAGGCTACTAAGGGCCCTAAATATATGCCACATGATGAGGAAACAAAGAAAAAGGAGTGGAAGAGCAGACTTCTATACAAAACATTATAAACTGTTTCTACTCTCCCAAACCATGAGATGACTTCTCTCTATGATGCAGCGGTAATTTACATAGATGTCAAAAAGACCATCATGAATCTATCTATCCACCTTCTTTCTCCGTTTATCTTCCTCTGCCCCCATCCAATATGCAAACTCAAACCTGCAGAGTTTACAATTTACTTTGGCTGGAAAAAAACCAATGTTTAAGTTATACACCATCTCAGCCATATCCAAAGACCACCCACTTGATGATGTTTAATGCCACAAAGCGAAGACCCCGACTCTGTACAAACCAGTTTTTGAGTAACTGCACAGGGCCAGCATAACCCTTTGCAGGATTTACAACTACTCAGAGGTTCTAGGTTTCATCTGATGTGCCTCTCATTCCACTTTTGTGTCAGGGGGCTTGGGAGATGGTAGTTTTTGTGCTTCTTCCAGTTGAGGAGGCTGATGATCAGAAGCAAGATGTTTCTGATGTTGTACAGTCAGCTGCTCTGGCAACTTTGGTCGTCTCTGTTCCACTGAAGGTAGGGATGGTTGTCTCTGTATCACGCCCTTGAGCTCCTGACAAGGTACGCCAGCAGGCAAATGCTTCTGCGCTAGTCCTTCGTTTGGTGTTGTTACCGGATTACTACAAGCTGAATCTGTATTAGAACTGTTTGCTACTTTAGGAGCAGCGCTTTGCACAGAGGCGGCATTTGATGGAGGATCCGATGCAATTGGAGAAGGCATAGCAATAGAACCAACTGCTTTAACTTTTTTCGAATCATTACTCACTTGAGGCATACCCTTGCTCGTACTTATTCCACTAGCTGTTTGTGTGGTACTGGTGACAGACTGCGGAACACGTGCCACAAATTCAGCTTGGGACTTCGTTGCTAATTCAGACTTACCTAGATGATTCTGATGAACAATTCGCTGAGCTGTTGGCTGCACCTGATTGCGCTGCTTTTGGTGTAGTAATAAATGCTGATGGTTGGAAGGTGCAACTGCTGGTGAAACTGACGGGCTAGACGTCGATAAGACGTTACATGAGGCCGCAGATGAGCTCTGGCCTTGAATGCAATCGTCTGAAGGTAACTGTACCTGTTGTTGTTGTTGGGACGGAGATGTAGCTCCAGGAAATGCTTTGGGCCGTTGCTGATCAGGCCTAACTGGAACCACTGCCTCTCCTTTTTCGGTAGCCTGATTTGCTGGGGGCATGGTGAGACCATTCAGGTGTGACTGCTCAACAGTGATGTTCTGATGGATCATGTTTCCTCTACCCATCCCCTTTGATTGTTTACTCGGCTGCTGACCTTGCGTTGGCTGTCGCTGGTGTGGATGTTGTCTTCCAGATTGCTGCTGGAGTTGCCGCTGCCGTTGTCTTCCAGCTTGATTGTTCACTCCAGGAGCAGCAGAGTGAGGATTCCTACCAAGACCATGAAGAAGCAACTGAGACTTTTGAGGGTTCTGTTGTGCCATAGCACTAATATTAGGAGAGGTCGACATTAAGGGCACTGGTAAGGGCTGAGACGAAACAGGTGGTTGAGGCTGAGGACTTTTTTGTGGAGGAGGAGAAACAGAAGTTCCCTGAGGTTGTTGTCCATGTGGCACAGTGGTGTTAGATGCTGCGAGCTGCTGCTGTTGCTGTATATACCTCTGGTGCATTTGCCTTTGACGGAGGGCAAATCCGTCTTGCTGTGCCCCAGTGGCATGACTTAGGTTTGGGCTCTGGAGCTGAGGATTATGCGAGTTGCCAAGTACATGCGACTGCTGTGGCATCTGATGCTGCTGGGAAACATGGCCTGGGAACGACTGAACAGAAGTTGTCTGGTTGTTGGTAAATCCAGAACTCAAACTACCAAAAGCTGGGATCCCTTGACTGTTCCCTTGAGCAGCCTGCATCAGAAACTCAGGCATATCAGTTTAATCATCTCTGGATTGTTCGTAATAGTGTCAAAAAGTTTCAAAAGTCAATCTAGCAGCGGTAGGAAAAAAAAATCAGAAGCGCTGAAACTGAACGTATACAAACTAAACCAAGGTGTCAGATAAAATTTTCCGGGTGGGGAAGTAAATGCTACGTTCCCTCATGCAAGTAATCATAAATTTTACTGTAACAGTTAGCATAGCAGTAAATAAAAGCCAGGTTGCTCACCCGCATCATATGCTGAACGGCTTCACGAGGAGGCCTGAGCATGGAGTTTCCTTGAGAAGCTCCTCTTCCAGAGTTTGGAATTCCCACCATACCAGAGGACAGCATGCTAACATTATTTGGCATTGCTGGTGAGCCCATCCCTTGAAAGCCACTCGACACGGGTGTGCCCCTGTTCGTTCCACTTACGCCCGTGGTGTTGTTTACACCAGGAACCACGCGATGTCCCAATCCTGAGACAGCTCCATGAGTTGATATAGAATTCTGCTGCAGGTTTTTACCCGATGACATCTGATTATGTCGTTGGAGTCGGTGTTGTTCATCAAGTGGTAAAGACCCTCTAGGAACGTTGAATCTACCATCCCTAAAAAAAGAAAAAACTATATAAACAAACCAAAAGAAGTAACAATCCTCGAGTACATTGAGCGGAGATGCAGAAACGTGTGCATTCACCCAAACAAACTATTCATTACATGTCTACCTTGCAGAAGTACTGTGTAGACCAGGTGTGGTTGGTAAATTGTTACCCGGAACCACACCAGATGATCCCGAAGTGGATGGAGTGGCTCCAGAAGTAGGGAGCACTGGCGTCCCTTGATTCGACATTGGAAGACCCGGATGTGAACCTGGACTTTCAAGTGAAAATAAATCTTGACCTGAAGTTGACGCATCACAGAGATCAAGGGGCCTTCATCCAGAGAGTAGCAAATATCAGAATCGCGGAAGTAGTTGTCAGTAAATATGTATATATACGGAAACACCAAAACTTACGTTAGAACACCTCCATTCAAATTATTCGGGAATACTTGAGAAAGAGCCATGACTTGTGAATTGTGAACTGGTACTATCTGCTTCGGATCACGACCATCATTCTTGAAGGTCGATGAAACAGACAGAATTAGCAACAAGAAACAATATAGGACCTTAGGAGATTTAAACTTCAAACTACAACGTAATGGTTCTTAATGACATTAGCAACTATTGGCCAAGTTTGCAGATATGCTTTGAAACATGCCTTCTACACCATAAAATCTGACTATAAAACGACAAGACAGTCTATCTTCTGGAATTCCATATCTCGGATTTCTAGAAGCAAAAGCGTTTACCAATTCCAGTGCAGTTTAAAAACTTAATTTCGTGGAAACCTTGAGAAGACTCCGAAACTATGAGTCATTTCCAACAGGGACTCAGAAACTAAAACTTGAACTATCACAACGTTTGAAATAAGAACGGAGAAACAAATGCAGAAAGAAAGTTCACTAGTTTCAGGTAATAAGCTTGCAAACAGTAACAAAGTACTAGGTGAACCAACCTGTGTCTTTCTACAGTGTAACTTCTTCCCAATTAAACAAATTTTCTCAAAATGGGACTTCAGGGTATCTTCCTCCATTGGCCCTTGCAGTCGCTGAAACAACTGTCTTGCACTTCCCTGAATATAACAAACATATTATGGGTATTTGAATTAGTCTTAACATAGTGGAAACTTTATTCAGCGTCTCAGAGCTAAAGAAAAACCTTCGGTATGCCAGGTAAAGTGGATGGATAAGACTGTGAAGTCCCCGAGTCTTCAGCACTATCAGCCCCATCACTGGCAGTCTTGTCCATCAGAATCTTATGCCGCTCCTTGCACTCAGTCGGATTACGATATATACACTGTAAAATCAATTAAGAATGCGGGTAACAATACTCAAATCAATCAGCCAGTAACGAAGCCCAAATGTTCACTAGAATAGAAACAAACAGTAAATCAACTGAAGTATAGTTCTGCCACTCAATTGGAAATGTACCAAGGAAAGAATCCCAAAATGAACTTACCTTGATTTTAAGAGTGCTATTCACTGCATCACTAATTAGCTCCCAGTTAGGGCCCATGTCATGCACCAAGACAACAAGCGCCTAAATGGTGGGAAGTAATTAGATATTCGTACAACCTAACAGTATATTGATGTTAAAGAAGATGAAAAATAGAACACCTGATCCTCAAATAGTGACCACGTAGTTCCAGAACCATGCTGGCCAGAAGAAATCTGCGTAAATCAAAATTTCAAGTTCAAAAAAGCGACTGGAGGAGTTAACAAAACTTCAACAGCACATACCTTAAGGCCTTTTATTTTTCTGGCCCTATCACGCCCTCCAATAAATTTGATAGATTTGTTGGAGTTGGACATATTGCTCATCTGGGAAGCTGCCGGAGAAGGAATTGATCCAGTGAGACCCATGACCCCATCAAAATTGTTCTCCACCAATTGCTTGGTGGTCTTTCGCTTCTTTGCATGAGGACCGTACAGACCTTATAAGATACAATCAAAATATGTCAACGAATTAGAACTCACGCATTTGAGACATAAAAAGGGAACACGTCGACAAACCATATGCTAGTTTCCAAAATCAGTTGAATTAATCCAAACTACAACCTTCTACTCTAGTTTTTTTTTTTTGGGTCAAATCTTCAATTCTAGGTCTATAACTAGTAAACTAAACAGTATCCCACATTTTATTTTTATAATTACAATGCATCAGAGAGTAAAAAGAAATTTGCAAATAATACCATTCGTATCAAAATGATTCTCTGGTCGCTTCTTCCAGTGGTCCTTCTGCCAAAATAAGGACACGTTAGAACTTTTTACGGGAAGTCAATTACTAGTACAGCGTACATATTTGCCAACTATCTAGCTTAAAGTTCTCATTACAAGAAATATGAAACTGTCAACACAAGCAGCCACCTCTACAAGATGAAAAACGGAAGCAAATAATAAACAGTTCAATCCTAAGAATAGATTACAAACATCGAACCAATCCAGCTGGTAGCAAACTTTTCATTTTAGCAAGCAAACATTGAGTAGAACACACCACGTAAACTTCCGGCATACTTTTCCTAAACATTTGTTCACAAGATTTTACCAATGAAATCACCTGTTCAGCATGGACTGATGAATCGTGATGCCAGGTTTGGTCATAAGCAGACCCCTGCAACAAATGAAACATAAATTACAATGCAATGTAGAGTAAAACAGATAGCAACTATTTCTTAGCAAAAAAGCAAGAGATGCTCATATAGCAAACTACCAGATGAATCTTCTTCTTCTTTTTAGGTTTTCCTGACGTTTCAGCCATGTCATAAGGTAACTGCTTCTCAAAGGTACCACTTGATTCAACCTCTGTGCATTTTTGAAATGTTGATCCACCAGGCAGACTACTTTGCTCATCCTGAAAAGAACTAGTATCCCCACTAGATGCATCTGTCTTTGACGGCACTGGTAAGCTCCCAGCAGTAGCATATCCAAAAGAACCCACAATCCTCGGCCTGGAAGCAGTGCGCACGCGCGTCGGAACTGAGCCGACATTTATATTACTAGCAGGCCTTTTCGCCCTCAAATTTGATGAGTTAGACCCACCTGTGTAGTTAACGTAGGGTAAATCAGCTCCAAGATCATAAGACCGGGCAGAATGTGACTTCATCAAATTCTTCCTTTTTTTGTGGCTTAAATTAAATGATTTGCTGCATTCGAAAGCTCTAGGAAGATAATAGGCACTCGTTTCTCCTTCATCCTCATCAAACGCTGTGACATCGTATTCTATATCTACAATGGAGAAAAAATGTCAGTAAATTATTACTAGCAGGTGAAGCTTAACCAACCAATTATTGTTCATACCTCCAGCAGCATCATAGGCTGATGTATCAACCTCCTCCTTCATGCTGTTTCCATACTCCTGGGAACAAATAAATACTGTTAAACATCTTCGGATACCAGATTTAAATTTTCAGGAAAATAGGTGTAATCAAGATTACAATATGAGAGTCTATAACATACCTCACAGTGTGCGAGATGGGTCTCAATAGATATTTGGTACACCTTCATTGCACCCGATGGAACTGAATAAAATAGGCTTTCCTGCACAGTAACAAAGCTCAATCAGCATTATAGAGCTATCAACAGCGATAATATTCAACTGAGACTGCAGAAAAAGTTAACAAAATTTCATACTTCTGTTAGCTGATGGTCAACAAGAGATACATCCAATATTTCTGCGTCACACATGTAGTCGGGTGTCGATGGTGCAGCTGAATGATAGGGAACAGAAGAATTGTTATACTTCAAGAATCTACTTGCATACTCCCTGACACCCGCAGAAGATTTTCTGCCACTATCACAATTAGATTCTTGGCACGTCTCCTGCAGATGTGCACGGTATTACAACGCAAGATACCATTAAGTTTACAAAACAAAAACATAGGAAGCAAAAGAACCAGAGATTCCTGGAGGTAAAAAATGGAAGACAATTCAAGCAGATAAGAAAGATCCGGCTAATAAATTAAACAAAGGATTTATCAGTAGATTGCTTACAGTGTACACAGAAACTTAACACTATGGTTTCAGGACATCGATGTTGTCAGTACTTTAATTTAACAACTGTGTATGTACGTGTGTTTTTTTTGGAGCTACGTGTATGTATGTGTTCATATATGCATAATTCTGATCTTTAAAGAAAAGGGAAGAGCCACATGATCACCATTGCCATCAAAAACCACAAAAGAGGTCTGCAGTCAAATACCTTATTAATTCCCAAGTTTGTCTCCTCCAGCTCCCCAGGAACCTCCACAGAACTCCAGAATTCCAAGATAGCATTAGATAGGATTGAAGCTATATTTTTCAGCTTTCTGTACTGAATTTGTTTCTCCAATCTCAGCTGAGAAGTCAAAGCAACTCGATGGCAAATTTGTGCAGCAGCAGTCATTTTCCAAAGGCGCTCCTAAAAGACGAAAAGAAAAAGGTGAGAATAAAGAACAAGCACTATCAACGAAAAATGTTCGGCTAACATGTGGGCAAAAGCTCATTTATGCATAGGAGCCTCCATATGCTATTGGAAACAAACAGAACAACAATCCACAGAATGCAGCGATTTCCATGCAGCTATGCAGAATTTAAATCAGAAAGCTGATTCAACTAAAACAGACCTGCGCAAAATCATTCGCCAGCCATGCCATTTCTTCAAGGACAAAATCCCATTGACATTTCTCACGAACCTCCACAGGTGCAGTACCACAAGATAACTCGGCAATTCTTCTTCTCTTTAACTGTTAAGTGTATTATGTCAGACATAAAAAGATGAATAGGTATATAAGTAACTGAAAACCCCAACAGCTTAAGATCATGATCATCAAGCCAAGTTGAAAAAGATAACCTGTATAATTCGTGCCTCCTCAAGAATAGAGTCTTCCTTCACACTATCTAACACTTTTGAGCCCCCATCTGAGCAAGGCTGATGTTTTAATGCTTCAACGTCAGTTCCTGACAATACGTTATTACCAACCACGCTGGAATTTGCATTTACAGATGCCTGAGGGATTGCAGGGTTCAAAGAGCTGCTAGGGTTGTTAGCTAAAACACTACCAACTTTCTTGTCATTTTCGTGTACAACCAACCCATGTTGAAGCTTTCTCTCAGTGTCAGAACATTTCTCTTCATTTTGCAGCTCAGGTGTACTTCTGTAGGTTTCATTTTCAATTTTGACTGTCTGCAATTCACGCGTAGGACTGCATTCACCAGTAATGGTGGTAGATCGGCCTTTCTCATCCTCAATCGTCAGTTCATCAACTGTTTGATTAAGCAACCCTTCTACTCTGGAAGCCTTCTGCATAGAGATTTCATCTGAGTCGAGTTTGTCCACTTTATAAAGATCTCTTCCAGTATCTACATCTACTTCTACGTTGTTAGCATGAGAAGACTCTAACCCTTTTGTCCCTGCAACTCCTCTATCTGTTAAACTTTCCTTTTCGCCAGTAGAATCTCCTAGCTCATTGAATTGGGTATAATTATTTTTCTGGCCAGCTACTGCTGCAGCTTTAGGCGAACCAATCTCTGTATTATTCAAAACTAGGCATGCCTTCTTCTCAGCCAGGCCATCTGCGGAGCTTTTTCTACATGCTGTGTCTGCTTCATCTATCAATAGACTAGATCTGGATCCAGCAGCATCCTCTCGTATGACAGGTCCACCATCCACCTTGGTATTCAGTAGATTGCTAGGAACTACATTTTTTGGAACGATAGTACCATTTGAATTTGCAAATAGTGGACAAGATACAGAGGTTGTTTGCTTATCCTTTTGATTGGCTGCGTCAGGAATACAACCCTTTCCGTCCACTGATCCTCTGCGAGTAGAGGTTGCAAGACCACCACGGTTCTGCATTAAATCCATAGAGCTTGACCGTGCTGGATCCCGATTTATTTTTGTTCTGTTCCTACGAGCATACGGTCGAAAGATGGCGGAATCCTCTGTTTCTTTGGTATTCTGGTTACGTTCTGACTCGGACGTTCTGTTTTGCGTATTAGGATATTTCGAATTGTTTTCTCCCTCAACTGACTTATTTCCAGAATCAAACAGTAGAAGATTATCCGCTGTATTGGGTTCAGAAAGTGTAGGAACTACAGGTCTACCACTACTCTCCGCAGAGTCTCCACGTGGTGAGGGAGTCAGAGCAAAACTACCCTTGACTTCACTGTGGGGTTTATAGGTAAAGAATGATACGTTAATCCATGACACTGAATGGGAAACTACAAAAAAAAGAAAAAAGAAAAAAAGAAACCAAGTATACCTGTTGACAAAATGCTCAGCTTGCTGATCTGTGAGTGATGTAGACTGGAAGCTAAGTGAAGTTGCAATACCAAACTTGAAATCCAAGGGATTACCTCCCTGAAGAAGATAGAAGAGTAAGAAATAAGTTTTCCCGAAAAGGAAAGAGAAGAGGGAAATAGCAAAATATGTAAATCATTACTTTCTCGAGAAACTCCAATTCTCTCCTCCTTTCCTCACGGACATCATACTCTTGCCTGTTAGAACCAAGCATATTCGTTAACAAATTTTAGAGTGATGATTAAGCACATGGCAGAAGAAGAAGTAGAGTGTCTCACTCTCGAAAATACCTTAGCTCAGCTTGAGCCTTCTCAATAGCCGTTGGGCACGGAGACGTTTTGAGACCAATACCACCTCCACTATCGATAACTCCTCCCATGGAATGGAATCAACCTCAGCATTTACTAGAAGATATCCCGAAACGCTTCCATGCGTCACCAGCTTGGATGTCCCATTTAATTCTAACACCTTAAACTGAGAAAAAACACATAAAGATGCTTTCAGAGAATCATCACTATTATTCTAACGTCGCTACCATTCTAACAACACATGAAGAAAAGCAGCATAACGCATAAAGAGCTAGAGCTACCAAAGTTGAACACTTGAGATGATCAGCTAAGCTAGTTAATGTCGTGCCTAGGAACACTGTTGCACATTTTAGAAGCTAAAAAAGGAGGTAAAGAGTTACAAAGACGACTCAATCAACATTTGCCCTAATCAGAAAGAGACTCCAGCAAAGCAGGACTTTAGGGTTTGAGAAGAAGAAGAGTGAAGGACCTGAATTTTGAGGCAAGGCAAAGCTAGGGCACAGAACTCGGGCAATCAAATTAGGTTCTTCTCTCTCTCTCCCTCCCTCCTAGGGTTTCCCTGAAGAATGAACAAACCCCTTTGCTTTAAGCTTCAATTCGAAGAAGCAACCCAATTTCTCAGGGACACACAAGAATTTCTTCTTTTCAATTTTGGTTTCCCTCTCGGGAGAATTTTTTTTTTTTTTTGGGGGGTTGTTCTTGGTAATGTTTTTTTTCTCGTTCTCTCTCTCTCTCCTCGACGCCAGTATGCAGCGACTCTCTCTCTCTCTCTCTCAACTTGGAGTTATGGGCCTGAGTTTTTTTCTGTTCTCTGCGAAGACGAAACAAGGCCCTTCGTTTTAATTTTGTTTCGCGCTCTGTTTTTCGGGCCTTTGACAGTCTCAGTCTCATGCAACAATAAATAACTTGCCATGTTCCAAAAAGAAATCACTCTTTTCCATCTGAGTAACACTAAAGTCAGCATAATTAAATGCATGGGTAAATCAGTAATCAATTCTGTAAAGAAAGTTATTTTACTTTTAGTTAAAATCGGTTATGTATCAAACCGATAACAAGATAGTAGTATTACCCAAAAGTAGGCCCAACAACGAGAAGTTTCCTTCATTTTCTTACGGGACCCTTTTCTTACCAGAGGAGAAGTTCGTGGAAACGGCACTGACGAACGAGATCTAGCACTTTCACGGATCGATCGAAGAAGAAGAAAGATGAACATTTTCAGATTAGCAGGTGATATGACTCACCTGGCCAGTGTCCTCGTCTTGCTCCTCAAGATCCACACCATCAAATCCTGCGCTGGTAACTATCTTCATTCTCCTTCATCCTTAGGCTTAATTTTCTCACAGTTTTCGTTCCATTTTGCCTAATCGAATCTCTCGACGTTGACCTTCTGATTCGATTCGGTTCGATTCTGTAAAATCCAAACAGTCGGTTTCAATTTGTAGAAATGACGGATCCGATTCGATTCGTTAGGTTTATGAATTAATTTTTTGCAAATGCGTTTTGGTTTAATTCAGGTGTGTCATTGAAGACTCAAGAGCTCTACGCCATTGTATTCGCGACGCGTTATCTGGATATTTTCACGAGCTTTGTCTCCGTCTACAACACCTTCATGAAGTTGGTCTTCTTAGGAAGCTCCTTCTCCATTGTTTGGTACATGAGGTATCACAAGGCCGTCCAAAGGACTTACGACAGGGAGCAAGATACCTTTCGTCATTGGTTCCTTGTCCTTCCTTGCCTTCTCTTGGCTCTTCTCATTCACGAAAAGTTCACCTTTCTTGAGGTTGCTTTGTTTGTTTGTTTGTTTCTCCTCTTGTTAAAGAAACTGCTACTTTTTGTGTAATGGGTTATTTATTATATGCTTTACAACGTATCAGGTACTGTGGACGTTTTCGTTGTACTTGGAGGCTGTTGCTATATTACCTCAGCTTGTCTTGCTTCAAAGGACTAGAAATATCGATAACTTGACCGGCCAATACATATTCCTCCTTGGGTACAGTCTCATCTCATAAGCTTGCTTTCTTTGTAAAGTGTTTCTTGCTTCTTCTTTGGCTGATCTTCATTTGTGTGTTCTATCGTCATCTTCTTGCAGTGGGTACAGGGGATTGTACATCTTAAACTGGATCTACCGTTACTTCACTGAGCCACACTTCGTTCACTGGATAAGTATGACTACCTTAACCCTCCACCCTATTTTACATACTCATGAGCATTTTTATGTGTATCCCCATCCCTCCGTGTAGCACTTAAGGTCATGTAGAGTCAGCATTTGGATTTCAGTGATTTAGTATATATGTTTAGCCTCTTGGTTACTTACATGACTCTTGTAGAACGCGTGCTGCATCATTCCCTCTCAGTATTCACGTTTTTGCAAAATATCTGTTGTATTTTTTTTATTTAATTATGCTTTATGCTCTGACATTTCAACTGGAACTGTGTGATAACCATATGATTGCAGCATGGATCGCGGGGTTTGTTCAGACATTGCTCTATGCCGACTTCTTCTATTATTATTTCCTAAGGTAAAACAGATCTTCTACTCATGTTCCTAACTTAGTTATTCCTTAACTCTAATCCTCTGCTTTTGACTGCTCTTTTCTCGTTTTTATGTTTGCAGCTGGAAGAACAACAAAAAGCTCCAGTTGCCAGCTTAATCTCTGGATTTTCGATGCTCGGAAACCCTACCGATTCAGTTTGGTGCCTGGATACAATATCTGCTGGAAAGTTTACCAGTTTACTCTGTTGTTAGTTAATGGAGGAGACGAGCATAGATTTTATGTAAACTCCAGAAATTTAACTTGTTGTTACACATTTTTGAACTTTTTCGTGTCTCAGCTTTTTGTTCGAGTAAGTGTTACTAAAATATTCCGACTGGACAAATCTTGCAAGTATGACTAGTCTACGTTTCCCATATACAAAATCATTATGTTCTTACTTCTTACCCATAGTCTGATCGAATCAGCATATATTAGCTATTGTAGATGAGAGAGATTAATTGATAACTACACCTTGAAAAATCAAGAAACAGAGAATGGTGATGGGTAGGGGTTAACGAGAATTGACGTGTGAGATATGCAAGGAGAATTTAAAGACATTCTTATCTCTCTGTCTCCTTTATAACTTTCTTTCGTATATTGAACCAGCTTGTATATGTGCAACATATATATATATATATATAGTACCTCAAACAGATATTAAACCAAGATGATATATATGATAATATTTTCTTTTCTAACTATACTTTCAAAAACTTATGTCAAACCGGAAGCAATTCTACAAGCAATAGTATATAGAGAAGGCAAAACAAGCTTATATTGCAAAGGTGTTTCCATAAAAAAGGCTAAACAAGCTTATAGTAGTTGAAAATTTTATATGAAAATAACGTGCACGACTCCATCTTCATATAAAAGTCAAATTAACCTTTCTGTATTAGCTAGTTTCAATTTTTTCACCTTTAACGATAAAAATAAGTTTCAAATAGTTTCAGATAAATCTACATCCAAATGGATACTTGATTAGAAAAAAAAAATTGAGAGATGAATGAAGGAAATCAATTCAGGATAAACAAAAATAAGTATGTTGATATAGTTAAGAGATACAAATGTGACATTTCATTCAGTCTCAACTGATAAGTATAAATCAATAAATAAAAGAAAATTTAATTTACAATTTCGAAATTGAACAAATGAATGTTAAGCATAGAAAACAACACTATACAGTATGAAACTTTGAATCATAAGAAACATAAAAATGACTTATTATAAAAGTATTCTTCATGAGTAGACGTGACTGTGAACATGTCGTAGTACGTAACTAAGTCCGTGTCCTGGCCATACCACCCTGCCCGTGGCCAGCAAAATGGCGTTATTGGATTGGGCAAGGCGGCCCGTGGCCTCCGGGGATGTGTGTGCAGCTTGATGGATCGGAAGGAGTGAGTTCACCTCTTTGTAGAAACTGTAGATTGCCAAGACGTTCTTTTGGTAAAAACCTAAACGCTTCGTTTGCCGGAAGGTAGAACCCGATTAGTAGCAGAAACATTAATGAAAGAATCAATGCACGACATGTTTTCATGGTTATCTGAAGAATAATAGAGGTATGACTTGAATAGAAGAAATGGATTTGTACCCTTAGTTACGCATATAAGTTAGAACCTGAACTATTTGATGATGATATTTGTCGTGGCGATGGTGGTATTTATAGTGGAAAAAGATTTTGAAATATAATGGTGGCGACTGTTGAACTTTGTTGACATTTATCTCGTAGAAATAATAGAATGCATTTCTTACGTGGACTCGGTTCTTAAGCTATGTTTTTCAAATAAACTAATAGCAGGAAAAACAAGGATTTGGTTCCAGTCATTTAAAAACCTTGTAAGAACCGGTTAGTAACATCAGTCAACTTTGTTTAAGGACTGGACGAACTGGAGCGGAACATAGTCAACATTGCTTAAATTAAATCTCAATTAAATATTATATACACCGACGTATTAGATAGAACTTTGAATAAATGTGGTATCCAGGGGTGCGTAAGGAGCTGATCATAATACTATAATTTTTAGTATTTATAATTTAATTAATATATAATTTTCTAATTTACGTTTTTCAGAAAATATAGCTATCCTGAAAATTTATAAATAGTTATGACTATTTACCAATATTTATGTATACCTCATATATTTTGTTCAATACATGTAAATTAGAAAAAACTATATAGGTTTATTTTTTAAAATACCTTTGCATAATATAAATTTTAAAGTAACAATTATTGAAACTATTTATTTCATAAAAATTAAATTAATTATTTTAATAAAATACAAAACTAAAGAAATTCTATTTTTCATATATAAAGAATTATATTTGTTCAATCCTTTTAACAAAAAAAAGAATTATATTTGTTTCTTAGTTTAAAACTTTTATAATTAATTTTTAAATAAAATTATATCTTAAAACAATAATTAAATAAATCTATATATGTAACTATATATTAAATTGTAAATATACCTATATTGTATAAAACAAGAGCATAGCATATATCCATATTTAATTGTGGGTATATATTGATTTGATATTTGTTTGGTTCGTTTTAACAGATATTAATTCTAAATATTTGATTTGTTTCAAAGAATTACAGACATCCAGATTTTCAAATCAAATCAAAATGAATAATAAATCAAATTTAATAGATAAAATGTTCATTTTTGTGGTATCCGTTTAATTATTTTAGATTGGATCAACTAGCATTTATACTTTTAGTTTTTGATTTTTAGTTTGAATTTAGTTACAATATAAAACGTTATGATCGGATTAGGTGATCATAGATCAATCTATGATCCATACAATCGACTTATATTATTTAAAATAATTTTTGTTCTTTTTTTTGTCTAAATAATTTTGGTTCTTTTTAACGATTTGATAGAACCTGAATTAATTGATGATGATATTTGTTGCGGCGATGGTGGTATTTATAGAGGAGGTTGAAATATAATTGTTGGCGATTGTTGAATTCAGTTGACAATTATCTCGTGTATATAAGAGAAATGCATCTTCGGACGTAGATTCGAATATTAATCAGTGTATTTTAAAAATAAATTAATAGCATGAGAGATGACGATTTGGGGCCGCTTAAAGTTTAAAGATTGCAAGAGCCGGAGAGGATATCAGTCAACTTTGTTTAAATCGAATCTTAATTAAATATAATATACATCGACGTGTTAGATGGAACTTTGAATAAGTGTAATTGTTAGGTCAATTTCTATGAATGAAACGAAGTGTTGTGTTGCTTCGAAGTTGTACAATTTTGATTTGTTTTTTCACAACAGTGCTCACATATGTTTGGTTTTCAAGTATTATACTTGAAATAGTATTTCAATAACTTACAAATTTATTTTATGGCTAAGATTTTGGGGGCTTGAAACTTTGCCAAAAAAGTATGATTAATGTGTATGTAAAACATTAATGCTTCCACTATACCTTATTTGTTGAAGCCAGTTACAAAAAAAAAACACTGATGCTCAGAAAAGTATATGTAAATAATATATAGTTAACCGTAAAATACTAATGTTCAATCCAAATTTCATCATTTTTGATTAAATTATCTTAGAGCTCCAGAATCTAATGACTAACCTTCTAACACATGATTTTTATATCATGAATATGTTTACTCTTTTGATCAAAAAGAAAAAAGAAAAAAAGTTGTTTCTTTTTGGGGTAAAATCAGTCCGGTTCGTTTTGGTTAGCAAAGTTGGATCTGATAGTACCATCGGATTGGTCTGAAGATTCTGACTGGTTTTGGTCCGAAAGAGAACAAAAAAAAACAACAAAACTTTTCTGCATGTTAGTACATCGGACTCTTCTGTGTCCAAGACGCCTCAAATTCCTACTATCAGCTACCAAACACAAGCGTCACATCACTCAGATCCACGCCTTCGCAATCACCGCCGGTCACTTACTTCATGGAAGCTTCATCGCGCGCGACCTCGTCTCTTCCTTCGTACGAATCTGCGAGATCTCGCACGCCCGCAAGGTGTTCGACAAATTACCTCAGAGAAACGTATCTGTTTACAACTCCATGGTCGCGGCGTATTCCCGTGGAAACAAACCAGACGAGGTTCTGAGCCTTTACGACGAGATGATAGACGAAGGCGTTCGGCCAGATAGCTCGACGTTCACTATGACGATCAAGGCGTGCTTGAATAATGCTATGATGGTGTTGGAGAGAGGAGAGGCGGTGTGGTGTAAAGCTGTGGAATGTGGGTATGAAAACGATGTCTTTGTGTGTTCATCTGTGTTGAATCTGTACATGAAGCGCGGGAAGATTGAGGAAGCTGAAGCTCTGTTTGGGAAGATGAAGAAAAGGGATCTTGTGTGTTGGACAACGATGGTGACAGGGTTTGCACAAGCTGGTGAGTCGTTGAAGGCGGTTGAGTTCTACAGAGGAATGCAAAGGGAAGGGTTTGGTAGAGATGGGGTGGTGATGATTGGTCTCTTGCAAGCTTCTGCTGATCTCGGAGATCAGAGAATGGGTTGTTCTGTGCATGGTTATTTGATCAGGACAGGTCTTCCTATGAATGTTGTGGTTGAAACCACGTTGGTTGATATGTATGTAAAGGTTGGGTTTATAGAGCTTGCTTCGAGGGTGTTCAGTAGGATGATGTTTAAAACCGCGGTCTCGTGGGGTTCGTTGATCTCTGGGTTTGCTCAAAACGGGTTAGCTGATAAAGCCTTTGAAGCTGTAGTGGAGATGCAGAGCGTTGGGTTTCAACCGGATCTTGTGGCTCTCGTTGGAGTACTCTTGGCTTGTTCTCAAGTCGGATCGTTAAAGACAGGTCGATCGATACACTGTTATATCTTGAAAAGGCACTTTCTTGACAGAGTAAGTGCTACTGCTCTGATGGACATGTACTCAAAATGCGGCGTTATTGCAAGTTCGAGAGAAATTTTCGATCAGACAAGAAGGAAAGACTTGGTTTGTTGGAACACGATGATATCTTGTTATGGAATCCACGGAGACGGTGAAGAAGTTGTATCCATGTTCGTGAAAATGACGGAATCAGACATAGAACCCGACCACGCCACGTTTGCGTCTCTTCTCTCTGCGTTTAGCCACTTAGGTCTAGTGGAACAAGGCCAGCATTGGTTCAGCGCCATGAGAAACAGATACAATATCAAACCGAGCGAAAAGCATTTCGTTTGTTTGATTGATCTTCTTGCACGTTCAGGGAGAGTGGAAGAAGCTCTCGACGTGATAAACTCCGAGAAACTTGATAGTTCTTTACCCGTTTGGGTTGCTCTTCTCTCAGGATGCATTATCCATAGGAACCTATCGGTTGGTGAGAGAGCTGCTGATAGGATTCTAGAGTTGAATCCGGATAGCACCGGAGTCCAGACGCTGGTTTGTAACTTCTTTGCAACTGCGAAAAAGTGGAAGGAAGTGGCCAAAGTGAGGAAGATGATGAGAAGTGGGGCCATGGAGAAAGTACCAGGGTACAGTGTGATCGAGGTGAATGGACAGCTTAGAACTTTTCTCATGGAGGATCTGAGGCACCATGAGCATCATCAGATGTTGCAAGTGTTGAGGGACTTGAGTTCTGAGATGAGAGATGTGTATACATGTACATCCGTTTCTGAATGTTTACAAAGTTACAGTCCTTGAAAAGATTATGGTATGGAAGTCTATACATCCTTTAGGCGACGAAGCCCACACTATATAAGTACATCATACATGCAACATTTTGCCTTATCTACGTATATCCGAGTCTATTTTCTATTTTACTGAAAAGAAAGAGCAGGAGAAGAAGACACGGAGAGGCTCTTTAGCTTTTGTGAACTAACGGTTGATCCTTGGAGAAGAGCAGTATACCAAAGAGCAGAGGTTTTTGGAGATCTTGCACGTTCTGGATCGCTAAAATTCACATAGTACAATCCATATGTGTAATTGGGATCGATAAACTCGTACAAATCCATGAACGACCACTGGAAATAGCCTCTTATATCTGACCCATTCCTACATAATAAATCAATCTTGTGACGTAAGAGACAAGTTTTTCTTGAAAGAGAATATTATTATAGTACACCACACCTCACTGAACTGAGCACAGCAGCAATATACGCATGAAGGTATTCAACTCTTCCGATGTCGTTAAGAGATGAATGTTGGTTAGTTGGTGTACCTAATTGTGTATTTTTTACATATATAGAAACTCTCAGTATTTTTGTAATGTTTTGAAACTATAAAAGTAAAGAACAAGTGAGAGAGAGACGAATACCATTTTCAAGAATGTAGACAGGAGGATTGCCATAGTTCTGCTTTATGTATTCCAACACTCCTTCAAGACCCCATGGAAGCACATCAAACTGTAGATATATGACAATAATGAAAAGAGTGTTAGGGTTTAGAAACGTGCTTTTGAATATTGGCAGTCTTTTGGAAACACACCTTGAACAGTGTAGAATTCCCAAAGGCTGTCCAGCAAAATGAACAAAAAAAAATCAGCTACGGAATATGGTATGGTACTATGGTAGATATAAACACACACATCCCATGAAAGAAAAGCATACGTAGTAGTAAAGCATTCATGTCTGAATTAAAATCTCCTGCGTGGATACTAGTAGATAAGTGTGCCGCGTACATTGCTGTATAGTGAATGAGTCCCAAGAAATCGGATGAGCCTTTAACGAGTTCTGATTCTTCTTTCGAAAAGCTTGGTAACCTCTCCCCCGCGGTTCTCTTCATCACATCAGGATAGTCCCCAAACACCAGCGGGTGCAACACCCTAGGATATTCAGAGATGAAAATATTCTTGACTGGATCTGAGGTTTTGGAGGCTATAAGCATTTCTTTAAAAAAAATTACAAATTTTTCCCCCTTAATTTGGAGATTTATTCCTATATAAAAAAATTCAAAAAATAATTAGAGGCTTCAAGCTAATGTTTCAAGTGGCTGAGCAGAGCTTGCCCTTTAGGCTGGAGCAGCCTAAGAAGGGATGAATATATAACTAAACGAAAAGAAATTAGAGATGATAAATTGTGTTCAACAAACCAAGCTAAGAAGAAATCTTTGGCTCTTTGAGTTGCGATCTTGTCCTCTTCAGAGCTAGTGAAGGGAACCATCCAGTATGCAAATAAAGTTATACCTACAGATCCATGCTGCTTATCCTACACCATCTCACGAGATAAACATAGAGGTAAAATTAAGCATTCAAGAGATTATGGATATATACGTGTGTAAGCTGATGATACCCTTATACGTTTGCTTATACAATCTTGCGGTAGATGCATGTGCAAGCAACATGTTATGGAGTGCAATATATGGCTCAGTTGAAGAGTTTCCTCTGGAGCAGTTGCCTATCCCAAATGGAGGAGAACAATGCATAGGAGGGAAGACTCCCAAGTCGTAACCTCCCCAAGCTAGCATATTGGGCTCGTTAATTGTCCACCAGGATTTCACTTTGTCGCCAAACTCTCTGAAGCAAACGTCTGCAAACGCCGTGAAGTCATCGCTGCCACAAATAGATCATTTAAGATATGATATATAGCACACACTTCAGTCTTGGAGTTATTTATGAGTACAAATTTTAGTTGCGAGAAAATGTTTGGTTTTACATGATTTTCTTGTCAATCCATCCTCCGTATTCATCTTCAAGAACCTGAGGTAGATCATTGTGAAACAAAGTGACATGCGGTTCTATTCCTGTACTCACCCATTCATACCAAACAGATCAATTCATGTTCGTTCCAAGACCATAATCAAACCAAATATGGTTATGAGAAGCATAATCTTATTCTTACCGTGTCTTATGAGCTCATCTATGAGGTCTTTGTAGAAGCGTAACCCCTTTGGATTTACAGGACCTCTTCCACCTGAAAAACCAAAGGCCTTTAAAACTCAAGTGAAGGTAAGAAACTCGAGTTGTAGCAAAGAAACACACACACACACACACACACACTTGGTATAAGCCGCGGCCACGAGATAGAGAGTCGGAATGCATCTAAACCCATGTTATACATCAGCCTTACGTCCTCCTGCAGCATTGTCACGTTTTCAACATGTTATATTATTTATAGCTAGCTAAATTATTATGATAGTCATCAAATTTGGATCAGTAGGCAAACCTTATATTTGTGATACCCATCACATGCTATATCTCCGGTAGGTCCATCACCTGCAAACGTTAAGAACTTTGATTGTTACTAACCCGCAGAAAATATCTTTGTGTTTAACCTTAAAATGTTTAGTGAAAAGATTTTATGTACTAGAGTGAACGTATGTATCCCAAATGCTAGGCATTCTTCCGTCTTCATCAACAGCACCTTCCCACTTTTTAAGAGTTTAAAACCATATTCAGATTATCAAAATCCATGTGAGTTAGTTCTAGTTCCAAACCTGAAAAGCAGAAACGGCTGATCCGAAGACGAAGCCCTTCGGGAAGTCGTTCCTGCTATAAACATCGCTGCATCTTCCGGATGAAGCCAAGCTCAACAAAATGATAATCAGAACCAAAACCTGTTCCATCTCCTCTAATAGGGGGGTCTACACGAGGGAGAAGAAATAATATTTGTTACAATCTTTTCCAAGTCCATACCTTTTCCTATCTTTCTTTTTGTTGAATAAAGTACCTATGGCAGAATATAACAAAAGTTAGCAATGTTAGAGAAGTTTACCAAATGTTCAGGAACTAGAATGTCTCTTTTCTCTGTCTGCTTCCATTCTTAACCACCATATAAATACATGCGATTTTTTTAATTTTGTACCACTTATTTTCAATCAACCTCCACTGCTCCACATATATGAGTTAGAATCAATCAAGCTAGTGTGGTTAACAAGGATTTACTAGAATAATCAACGCTACTCATCTTCCATCGTATTCTTCTAAACTTAATTAATAAATTCTTGGTGTTAAACATGTTAAACAGAAGATACACCTTGAGTTAAAAATTAATTTGTCATTTTTGTTCTGTTTATTTTCCTTGAATTTTTTTTTGTTAAGACATAGTATTCAAGAATTTGTGAAACTAAATTAGCTGATTGATCATAGTATTTTCCCCCTCAGATATTTTTTATTTCTTTGTGAGAAAAGAAAACAATCGCATGTTGACACTTGATCATGTATTTTCCCCTCAAATCTAGTAGAATATTTGCACTCCATACACACAAAATCTATCTTATTTGCACTCCATACCTTATTTCCTATACTTTTCTCGAAGAAAAAAAAGTGCTACTACTTAAGTATGTGACACTTGTGTGGTTGTCGCTGGTTATTAACAAAAAGAAAAGGACAAAAAAAAACTTGTGTGGAGTGTGGTGGACTGAGACCACGTGTGGTTTATAACTAGAAGCGCATAAAGCAAGCAAAGTCTTATGTCGGCAATGTATTCCTATCAGGCTGCAAACATTTTTCTCGCTTCAACAGAACTCTGAAAAGTCGGGAAAAGTCTTGCATATCGAACAGTTCATCCTCTTTTTTTTTTCTAGTTCATCCTCTTTAGGCGACATGGTATGGCCATTACCGCTTATCCATTGCAAACATTTGAAAAAAACAATCAACTTTAGAAATATTAACCACTCATAAATCTGTTAATCTTAGACATTAAATTTTTTCTATAATCAGCAACCACAAAAAACTACACTATCCCACTCCAAATCAAACACCTGTTTCAAATATATATAAAAAGTTGAAGAAATCTTCCAACAACAAACAAAGAGAAATCAGAGAAAACCCACTAGAAAAACAAACTTATCATATATTATGATTTTTGACATAAACGGGTGGATATAGTTTAAAGAAAAAGTGTTAAAAAACCTAACTCCCTCAGTCCCTCTGATAAAATTAAAAAAGGAAATACAGAACTTTTGACAAGAATCAGTTAAAACTGTAAAACTTATTACTAGTTTAAATATGAAAAATAACAAAATTTATACTAAATCAGTTTTGCAACATCATGTATACACTCGTTTACACAGAACAAAAAGAAATCCACCAATTTCTACTATTATCACTAAATTTAGACCCACGGCTGATCTAAATCGTACAAATAAACCATAGATAATTAATTACAACTTTAAGAGGAAACATTATAACATGGCCATCAAGCCGCCACTAACGGTAACGGCGTTGAGTGTTTTTCACACAAAAACTATTTTACAGGAAAATAATATATTACTAGTATTATTCTTCTCATCTGAAAAAATAATTAGAAAATGAAGTGAGGCAAAGACAATAGAATTGAAAAGTCAAGTATCACACTAGTCAACGTTTGATAAACCTCTTCTCTTTCTTCTTCTTCGTCAATTCTCCTTATCACATATCATCTCTCTTTCTTCCTAAAGGTATCCTCTCTCTGGACTAGCTTCTCTCATGGCAGTAAGTTTCTCTGAAAAATCACGATTCGATTCAAATTCTGATTTTGCTAGATTAGATAAGAAAATATCTTAGTGACAAGGAAACTGCAAAAGAGATGTTTGTCTTGTTGCAAATCTTGTTCTGTAATAAGAATCGTTCTCTAGAGTTCGTTATTCCGATTATACCCTTTTGTTTTGTTGTTGAGAGCTGATTTTGAATTTTGTTTCTATGTAATTAAAATTGCAAAGGAGCGTTCGAATGTTCCAAAGTTTGGGAACTGGGAAGGAGAGGAGAATGTTCCTTACACGGCTTACTTTGAGAAAGCGCGTAAAGGACGCGCCGCCCCAGGGAGTAGAGTAACGAACCCGAACGACCCGGAGTATAACTCGGATTCGAGGACCAAACCTGAGGAAGTTGTTGACCACCCGGTTAGAAAGTCGCGCGAAGGGACGAGAAGCCGAGAAGAGAGCGAGCTGAAGCAGTTTGGTGGTGGTGGTGGTGGTGATAGTGGGAGTTCATCAAACGAGAAAAGACAAGGAAAGTCTTCTCAGAACAATAGCTACGATAATAAGTCCCCATTGCATAAGAACTCATATGATGGCGGCGCTGCAAGATCAAAGCCCAAACCAAACCTTAGACCTGACGAAAGCGTAAGATCTCACCTTTTTGAGGCTTTTGTGTTCCACAACTATTTGTCTAATTATCTAAAATCTATTATGGATAAAATATCTCATGTCGAGAATTTAAGGGTTATAAAGGTTACATGACCAATTGATTTTAAGTTGGAATTCCATAATAAACTGGAATTTAACGGTTTCAAAATGTTTTTACAGCCTGAAAAAGTGACGGTGGTGCCGAAATTCGGTGATTGGGATGAGAATAATCCGGCGTCAGCTGATGGATATACACACATTTTCAACAAAGTCCGTGAAGAGAGAAGCACTGGAGCTAATAACGTGAGTGGGTCTTCAAGAACGCCAACTCACGCCAGCTCCCGTAATAGCCCTTCCAGCAGTTCCAAAGTAAGGCACTCTCGCTCCTTCAACCTCGTTGCTTCTTCTCACATGAAAATATCTTTTTTTTTTGTAAATTTGTTTTTTATTTTTCCGTAATTGACAGTGTTGCTGCTTCGGCTTTGGAGGAAAATGAAAAGGGAAAACGTTTGTTTCGGGAATAATTGTGTGTATAGTTATCGAGAAATATGTGTGTGTTGTAATCTTAATTATCAGACGGTCGAGTAACTTTAGATGGAATAAGGCATATCAGTCATAAAACTTATATACTATATAGCCTTTGTATGTATGTTTTGTTATTTTTCATTTTACTTTTGGTGTTTTCATTCTGCACGTACGTTCCAGTTTTGGACCTGCTTCTGCTTGCAGTTTCATTATATCTTGGTAGGTACGGGCTCACCAATTTGGTTAATGGAGTATTGTAGACTAGAGTATTCTCATTCTAATTGCAATTATGATCGGTCGCTGGAGTATTTCCGTTGTGCTCTGTAGCTTTTGAGTTTATTATCAAAAATGTATTTGAAGTATCAACGAGCCAAAACTTGGAACATGTAGATCCTAGTCTGTTTTTACTTCCTTTTCCTTAAAACTTGTAACATCTTCAACTGATCATACTCTAATGTTTATAAACTTTTTGGGGGAGGCAAAACTTGGAACATGTAGATCTTTTTTTTTTTTTTTGAGCAACTTGGAACATGTAGATCCCCTAATCTGTTTTTACTTCCTTTTCCTTAAAACTTATAACATCTTCAACTGGTCATACCTCACTGGTAAAGCATTAAAAAGTAGCACTAGTTGTAGTTCCTATGGCACTTTAATACTAAGATGACTTAGCTCTCCTACGATCTTCAAGAAGTTGTCTATGTTTACACTGATTGTTTGTTAATCTTTCTTCTTGTATCTATAAAGCTTGAGCTAAGCGTGAACTCAATTTGGCAATAACTTTGGCATATATAACGTCATGTCTCTTTTTTGTTGAAGGGTTTATATTACACCAAATACAGTAACTAGAAAACTAACGCATAAATTTTTATTGAACACAAAACTTACAAGATATATTTACTACAAAAACAGTAAACAGGAATTACATTAAAACAACACACACACAAACTAGAACTTTGGAAAACACACGAAGAATCAACGAGTCCTTGTAGAGACTCGTTTTCTTCGACCAAAGGTTTTTATGAACCATGCATGATTGTGTGAAAGGAAAATATGTCCGATTACCAATCCACAGAATACACCAGGTCCATAGGCTGTTCCGGCTGCTAACCAGCTGAACATTTGTTCCTCTGTCTCCGAATGTTCTTGGACTTGCTGTATTGTCGTAGGATTCAAGCTATAGGTTTGCTGACAGATCTCTTCAAGTCCGTAGAGTCCAGGGTTGTCCAAGAACGAAGAACATTCCTGCCTCTGAATCTGTGTGCCTCGTGGCACTGGACCGTGGAGAAGATTATGAGAGAAGTTCACGTATGACAGGAAGGAGAGTTCACCAAAATCTCGAGGGATCTGACCTGACAGTTTATTTCTCGAGAGGTCTAGTGCCTCGAGATTCGTCAAATTCGCCAATGACCGTGGGATATCACTTGCGAAGGCGTTACCTGACAAGTTGAGTAGACGCAGTCCTTTCAAAAGGGACAAAGATTCAGGAATCTCGCCGTGGATTCTGTTTCCAGAAAAGTCTATGGCTCTGAAGTCTTTTTGGATGCGTTCGAACCTCGTCTCCACTCCTTTGTTCACCATCTCCATCGAGCGATAGAGCAGCAGGTAGCTAGAATAATACTTGACGAAGTTTACCACGTAGTCATAATTTTTTCCTTCGGTCAACGTGGTCATCGCGCGCCAGCTGGAAAAATAGCGAGGCGGGAGAGTTCCGGAGAAGTCGTTACGCGAAACATCGATCACTCTCAAACTCTGAAACCCGCTGGAGGACACGTGGAGACGATACAACGGCCCGTGGAACTCGTTCGATCTGAGTATGAGAACGTTTAGCGACGGTAGAGATCCTAACCAATACGGAAACTCGTCGTTGATTCCGTTGCTTTCCACGTTCAAAAGTTGTAGAGCTTTGCAGTGTATCAAGGAGTTTGGGAACTTTCCTTCCAACTGGTTGCGACTAACGTCTAATGATCGTAACTTGGTAGCATCGACGAATATATCTGGAAGAAGTCCACTGAAGCTATTGTTACGTAGACTTAGCTCCGTAAGAGAGACAATAGAGTTGCTTAAACATGGAGGAATCGAGCCATTGAAGAGATTGCTGGACAAATCTAAATATCTCAACCCTTTATGCTTGCAGTTGCAGATCCAATGAGGAAACGGTCCTTGAAATGAATTATAACTTAGATCCAGTATTTGGATCAGTGTTTCCTGTGAAGAGTTTTCAAAACTGGTGAAATGATTGTGAGAAAGAGTCATCGTTGTCAGTCTCCATAAGAAACTTGGCACTTGGCCTTTTAACTTGTTGTTGGAAAGATGTAAATCTGTGAGGTGGACCAACTTTGATATAGATCTAGGAATTGACCCTGTTATATTGTTTCGGCTCATATATAATTGTCTGAGGTTGAGAAATTTAGATATAGATTCAGGGATTAGGCCTTCAAATTTGTTACGGGAAAGACCAAGAAAATGAAGCTTAGATGAAGATGTATTCACAAACTCTATAGGTCCTGTGAACTGGTTATCTCCCAAATTTACAGATCGTAACGAAGGAATCGAGAACAAGGATTTAGGGAAAGGCCCGATAAATGAGTTTTTACTGGCATCAAAATGCTCTAAGTTGTGGAATCCACTCAAGTCTGGTGGAAGCGTGGATGTGAAGTTATTAGAGGTGAGGCTAAGATAGGAAAGCTTTGTTAACTTGGCTAATGAAACTGGAATAGCGCCGACCAGTTTATTATAAGAAAAGTCAACGGAAGTGAGACGAGAAAGGTTACCTAATGAAGAAGAAATCTCTCCATGGAGATTGCAACTGCTAAGGTTTAGGTGACGAAGATATTGAAGTCTGAAAAGGCTGCTGCTACTTTTCAAAGAGCTGTTGAGAGAAGTCTCATTGAGTTCGAGTGATATCACCTGGCCATATTTTCCATCACAGGTGACATCCTTCCACTGACAGCAATCACTGCTCTTATTCCACGAAGCTATCCATGTATTAGTAGACTCGTCAACTGGAAACTCGTCTTTCAACTCCAAAAGAGCATCCCTCTGGTCGTGGCGGCAAAAGTGGAACGTAGGAGACGCGAGCGTCTGGAAGAAGAGAGATAAATATATAATGATAAAACCAGAAACGCAATAACAATGGCTTAGGATCATCATATCCTTTTTTTTTGTCGGTGTTGGGAGTAATGGGTTATGTTTTCTCCAGTGGTTCTCTTTAAGAAGAGGAGGAAAGAAACGCTGGTGCGACTTTGACTTGTCAACTTGTCGGATTTTTGTTGACTTGTCTACGTTTTCGTCAATCAATTGTGCCGCGTGTCTCGAGAAATTTCCACATAAACCATTGGCTCATATGTGACTCTGGACATTCGAGTCTCTATTTGGTCTGATTCTCTGGTTTTTAAGAGGTTTAAGATCTGTCTGCACTTTTAAAAAAGTCGATTCACTATTAATTCGGTTATTTCGGTTTTCGGTTCAGATAACAATATCTGAAATAATTTCGGATCTCATTCGTTTTCTATTCAGTTTTTAGTTAGTTCGAATTAAAAAATTAGAAATTCATCTTTTTGAATTAAACATCAGATTTTTCAAGGTCTTAGATAAAGTTGGGAAAATTCAGGTAGTTTTAAAATTTTTGAGATAAAAATACTCTGAAAATTCAATTTTTTGGGTAGTTTGTTTTAAAACTAAATATTTTTAATATTTTTAAATATCATTTCAATTTTTGATTTTACAAAAATAAAATCCACTCCCATAGTTGATAGGATCCGAACTCAAACCAAATATTGTTTTTTTTGTTCAATTTAGTACAGTTCTTTGGTTCCCGATAAATGTGGACAAATCTAAACTCATCGAGTCCTCCAAATATTTATTCACTATTTGTTCTTTTATTAAATGGGGAATTCTAGTGTACAAATTTAGAAAATTTTCCAAAACGAAACAAAAATACTGTATGGTTGTCTTTTTAGTATAATACAAATTTTGAGTTGTTCCTTTAGTATTAATTTTTCATATTTTCAAAACTAATCTTTGATTAATAAAATTAAACAGATTAAACACAATTTAAAAGTTTAATTGAATTTTAAAATTAAATTACTATATTTACAATTAGTAGAATTCACATTCTCCATATCTAAAATTTTGATTAAATGTATAAGGTTCATTTAAAAAAAGTAGATGAAATTGTTTAGTTTAGAATTCATTTTCTACTAACTCATTTTTCGTAGAAAAAGAAATATACTTTTAGTAGAACGTAATTTAAAATTTTATTTATCAAATTTTTCAACCAAAAAACCAGCTTGTGTATATGAGTGTTTTATTTGTTGTTTATATTTTTAATAATTTTTTGATTCATAAAAATATTTTATACCAAAGAGACAACCATATTAATTTTTGTTTTGTTTTGTTTTGGCAATTTTTCTACAAGTTTTTGCAGAGCCAATTCCATAGATAGTAAGTTGATTTTTAATGTGTAAATATCATAGACCTTTCCTCTAAGGTTGAGTTGGTGATATAATTTCCTTTTTGGTGTTATTGTTTTGGTTTTGTTCTACATTTTTGTACATGGTGCTTTAAGAAAACGTTATAAAAAAGACAGCTGGTTAATTGTATTTGCTACTTTAACTTTTGATTAGTCGCAAGTGTCTGAAAAAAAATGAACATTTAACTTTTATGGCAAGTTGTATAAACGGATGGTCCGGATCACTCCTAGTCTACAGATGCGATCCACAAAAATACCCAAATTTTTTGGATCTTTCCCTCCTGCGCCAACGTCAAAGTTTTGGCGGTCGATCAAAAACATTTCGAAATTTAAAGATTTTAACCCCCAAAAATACTAAAAAAAAACATTTCAATAGCAGAAGAACATATACCTCTACCAGATCTTCATCTTCCTCACACACACACACTCTCTCTCTCTCTCTATCTCTCTCCATCTTTGTTCATTTTGTTGATGTGATTGTCTTTAAACAGAACTCGAATCTCAGGTACTTTAGCTTTGGTTTCTTCTCTCCCTCTCTCTTAATCCTATTCTGGGCACTGCTTTGGGTAGATTCCACACAAATTAGGGTTCGATTTAGGGCTTTTCCCCTTCACAATCCGAATCCAAGTTTTGCGCGAAACCCAATTTCACGGACATGGTGAGGATCATGAAAGTAGAATCCTTTTACGCCAAGCTCCGCGAATCAGCCGCTTCCTCCGGTTCACAGAACCCTCTTCTGATATTCCCTTCCTCATCCGACGTCGACTCGATCTGCGCCCTCAAGGTCATCACTCACATCCTCGAATCCGATTCGATCCAGTACTCCTGTTTCCCCGTCTCGTCGTTTCTCGAGATCCACAAGTACGCGGGTCCTGGCCTCTGTTCTTCCTCCGAGACTCCCGTGACTATACTTTTGATTAACTGGGGCTGTCACCGTGATTTGAGGCTAGTGCTTAAGCTAGGTCCTAAAGCTCGTGTCTTTGTGGTGGATAGTCATAGGCCTATTCATTTGCATAACCTCAGCGATGGCAATGAGAGGGTTGTTGTGCTTCACACTGATGATGATGAGAGGCAAGCGGATCTCGCTTATGATTTCCATGTGTTGAAGTTGGCTAACGAGAGTTATCAGATGCATCAAGAGAGAGGAGATGGGAGTGAAAGTGAAGAGGAAAGTGATGAAGAGGAAGAGGAGGAGGAGGAGGAAGAGAGTGATGATGGAGATGGTGATAGGCCAAGTAAGAGGAGGAAGACGGGTGATGATGATGGTGTGAAGCTTTTCAAGAAGCTAAAGAGGGATTACTACAAGATGGGGACTTTCCACGGGAAGCCATCCGGGTGTTTGCTTTTTGAGCTGTCTCATATGTTGAGGAAGAACACTAACGAGCTTCTGTGGCTGGCTTGTGTTTCCTTGACTGATCAGTTCGTTCACGAGAGGCTAACCGACGAGAGATACCAAGCTGCGGTGATGGAGCTTGAGCAACACATCAACAGCTCCGGGAACATAGACAAGGTCACTTCCGTTACTTTGAAAGACGGAACCAAGGTTCGAGCACCGGACTGTTCGAGAATCTCTTACGAAGAAGAGCCTAGGCTTATGCTGCTGAGAGAGTGGAACTTGTTTGACTCCATGCTCTGTTCCTCGTACATCGCGACGAAGCTCAAGACGTGGAGTGATAACGGGATCAAGAAGCTTAAGCTTCTTCTGGCGCGTATGGGGTTTGCGCTTATCGAGTGCCAGCAGAAGTTTCCTTACATGAACAACGAGGTGAAGAGGAAAATGAAGCAAGAGTTTGATCGGTTTTTGCCTGAGTATGGTCTAAACGATTTCTACTACAGGAGTTTCCTGCGGCTTCATGGATACAGCTCAAGGGTCTCTGCCGCTGATGTTGTCTACGGGATTACAGCGCTTCTTGAATCGTTTCTTGGTTCAGGTGGCTCCTCTGCTTCGCAGCAGTTTGGAGAGGCTTATGATGCTTTGTCGTTGAACAATCTTGATAAGCTTCGTTCCGGGATGCAGCAAGCAATCAAGGTTCAAAGAGCGATTCTAAGACAAGGAAGCGCAGCAATCACCAAGACCGGATGCATCAGAAGTGGAAGGAAGTTCAGATGGGTGAAGGTTGAGGATTCCATTGACGCTAAGTATTTGGGATATCCTCAGGCTTTGACAAAGTTCTGTTACTTTCTAATGGATGCTTTGAGGGAGAAAGGAGCTAGGATGAAACCGATGCTATGTGCCTGCGCATCTCAGCAATTAGGGAAGATACTTGTGGTTGGAGTTTGTGGGAAGCCGAGACTTGGTGCAGTAAGAGGGAATGCGTTTGGTAATGCGTTTAGAAAAGCAGCTCAAGAGAGTAGAGCTGATTACTTTCATGAGCTGTTTGAGTCTTCGTGGATCGTCTTAGATGCTTCTGCTGTTAACTCTTTCATGATTAGATTAACTGAGAAGCTTTGACATAGGAGTACTCTCAAGGTATCTTTACTCTGTTTTTCTTTTACCAGTTCTCTGTTTATTTTATTTATATCAAAATTGTTTGGAATTTTACGAGACTTTGTAATAGGCAGAATCTGTTATCAATCATGTAACTTGTTTTAATCAAATAACCAAAGAGTTCTTTGTGAAATTGAAAATGATTGGTCCCTTGATTCGTTTGGTGTTTCTAAAAAAATGAGACAACCTTAGAAACTTGAGAACAAAATGGCTTTTTTCTATCTGGAGGGCTTCTTTCTCCACAGGGTTGTCCCCCGGTTGATCTCCTGACCATCTTCTCAGGCATCTCCAGACAATCCTGTATGCCTGATGTGCAGAGCCATTCGTATCATCAATATCTGAGGTGGTGAGTCAATCCACAACATTGTTTTGTTGACATTCTCTTCTGTAATCCAAAGTTATGACCTGAAGTTCGCGTGTGTCTAAGGTATGCTCTGCCATTAACAGGAAATGTCATAGTTATATTGTTTCTCTACCTTAAGTCCAGTGATTGAGCACTGAGCCGGATCTTCAAGTTTGGGGATTTTCTTCAAGCTTACTGTTATTACAACTTACTATTCTATTTACCGATGTAGTAATCATCAATATGAAAACCACATGCGTATATAATTGGAATCAAGATTACACATACAAAAAATGAGCAAATATAAATCTTGAGAGTAAAATAAAAACTTTGAAATGGTTGCTTGATTTATTTAAAATATTTACCTAGCTATATTTTTGCATATTTTATAAGTGTATTTTTTTTTTGCTCCCCAAGCTTCTTTCTCTTCAGTCCATTATGTTTGGTTGCTTGATTTTATTCTTTGAGACTCTTCAACTTGGGTTTATGAAGGTTCTACAAACAGAAAGCAATTACCAAGTACTAATCCCGTTTATTCATTCATCTGAATTATTTAATTAAAATATATTTTTTCGCATATTCAGAACATTACTTTTTTTAACGAGCTGTGGTGCTTGCCCTTCTGCGTCTGCTTGGGCCAAAAATGTTGACGAACCACTCTGGTCTGTAAGAAATCAGCATGCATCCAATCGTAAATCCAAAGATAATACCAGGTACGAAACCAACCCCGGCTGCTACCCAACTCAACACCTCTTCCTCATGTTCTCCCTCTCTCTCTGGCTCCAGCGGCGTTTCATCCCGTTCCGGATTGGTGCGTCTGCAAACTTCATCAAGCGCAGGGCCGAAAAGCCCATCGTTGTCATCAAAAGAAGAGCAACCTTGCGTCCGAAACTGAGTGCCCCCTGGTACCAAACCCGCGAGGTGGTTATGAGAGAAGTTCATGTGCGAAAGGTACGAGAGACTTCCTAGCTCTTGCGGAATCCCACCTGAGAGCTTGTTCCTGGAAACATCGAGCGACTCGAGCGCTTTCAGGTCCCCCAAAGACGGTGGGATGCGTCGGGAGAAAGCGTTGCTCGACAAGTTTAGCACACGAAGCTCTTTCAGTAGACCGATGGAGTTTGGGATCTCTCCTTCCAGTTTGTTTCCGGAGAAATCGACCGCAGTGTATATTTTCAGGATACGCACCAGCTCCATCGCTACGCCTTTATTCATCAAAACCATCGAATCGTGGTAATATCCTGATCCCATGTACATTTCTTCATCTTGTTCTTCGTCGAGCGTGGACATTGCAGTCCAGCTCGAGAAGAAAACTGATGGCAGCGTTCCGCTGAAGTTATTCCGCGATATGTCCATGATCCGGAGCTTGGCGAACCGAGTTTGCTGTTGTATGGATCCGTGGAATGCGTTGGACCGTAGGACAAGAATCTGCAGGTTTTGGAGAGAAGTCAACCAAAACGGAAACGAGTCGTTGATCATGTTGCTTTCCACGTTAAGAACTTCGAGAGTAGAGGAGTGGATTAGCGATCTTGGGAGCTTCCCTACCAGCTGGTTATTACCGACGTCGAGCGAGATTAGATTTCCATATATGTTTTCCGGAAGACTTCCACTGAGACGATTTTGACGAAGGATGAGACGCGAGAGATTACTCTTGAGGTTTCCAATGCAACGAGGGATAGGGCCGTTGAAGTTGTTGTTGGATAAATCGAGAGTGTCTAGAGAGTCCAGCGTACATATGAAGGAGGGAATCTCGCCCGTGAAATTGTTATCGGAGGCGAACAAGTAAGTCACTGATGATGGTGATTTTGTTGTTGGTGTTTCAAAGCCATTGAAAGTGTTGTTGGAAAGATTCACGTAACGTATTAGCGTCCATAACCATCCAGGCACCTGACCTTTGATTTTGTTGTTGGGAATGTGTAGCTCGGTCATTCTATTCTCTAGTCTTGTTAAAATATCCGGAAACTCGGTGATACCGCAATCCGACAGCGACAAACTACTCAACCGTTGCAAAGGTTGGTTTGCGACTGAACTTTTGTTTGTGGTTGAAACATGATTCCCTGAGAGATCCAAGATAGATATAGACTTGAGATGCAAGGATAAGACTGCATTCAAGTCAATAGTAGTGGTGGTGTTCAAATGGGATATGTAAAGCTGGGTGAGCCCCTTGATAGGCGAGAAAATACTAAAATCAACTGGGCCGCCTTGGACGTTGTAATTGGAAATATTAAGAATCACAAGGTTGGCCAATTTGGAAATGGATACTGGGATGGGCCCTCTGAAGTTGTTATTACCAAGGAATAAGGACACTAGATTATTAGATGATGAAGATACATTACCGAACTCAAGAGTGCCATTGAGTTGGTTATTGCTCATATCAAGATATCTCAGAGAAGAAATTGCAAAGAAAGCAGCAGGGAGGGTTCCAGAGAAAGAGTTTACAGATGCATCAAAGTAAAGCAAGTTGGAGAGTGAATTGATATTAGCTGGAAGTGTGCCTGTGAAATGATTATAGGAGATACCTAAAATTGACAGCTTTGTTAGGTTTAGTAACGCCGTGGGAAATTTTCCGCTCAGGTTATTGTCTCTAAACATTAAGGTGTTCAACCGGTTTAGACTAGCAAAAGAAGATGGGATTTCACCATCAAAATTATTATTACTAAGGCCGAGAATGGTAAGAAGAGAAAGGTTTCCGACCGAAAATGGAATTTTACCACCAAAATGGTTATTAGAGAGGCCAAGAGTGGTGAGATGCGGAAGATTTTCAGTTAGAGATGAGATTTCACCACTAAAATAATTATCAGAAAGGTCGAGAGAGGCGAGATGCGATAGGTTTCCAATCGATAAAGGTATCCCGCCACTGAAAAGATTATTTGAAAGATCAAGAAAAGTGAGATGAGAAAGGTTTCCAATTGAGAACAAGACTTCACCGCTCAAGTTATTATGTGAAAGGCTAAGACTGTTTAGGGAAGGAAGATTTTTCAGCTTAAAAAGACTAGTATGGCCATGGAGGCAGCTGAAGCTAAGGTCTAGCTCGATCACTTCTCCAGATTTGAGATCGCACTTGATACCATCCCAATCACAGCAGTCCTTGTTATACATCCATGACTTCATCCTCGGATGACGATTTAAATTGTTAACGAAACAACTATCATGAGAGTTCGGAGTCTCAAACTCATCCTTGAACTCAAGAAGTACATCCCTTTGTTTAGGACGACATAACTGTTTAGCATGAGTATCTCCAAAATTAGAAATGTGGGAAAACAGAAAAGAAAGAGTAATAAGCATGAGACGACTCATTGAGATAGAGAAGGAATAGTAAAAGATAAAACGAAGGGAAAAGTTCCAAGTTCCAACGAAAGAGTTCACAATTTTTTTTTATTTTGGTATGAAAAACTCTACACTTGCATCAAGGTACAAATTTGGAGAGTGAATAGATATCAAACTTATTGTAACTTTCTTGAATATCAATTGTGATGGTAATGAAAAAGCAGAAAAAGGAGATTGCGATGGTAAGAAGATTTCATGCCCATCTCTTTATATACATCCAATGAGCTTGACTCACTGTCTTTCTACCAAGTTGGGCTATTATATAGAACAAAAACATTGCTTGCCAAAAGTGATATGGAACAAAAATAATAAGTATTCCTTTTCATTTTTTTTTATTTTGTTCATATTCATTTTTTTCTACTAATTTATATTCTTATTTAAATAGTCACCAGTTAGAGCTTAAACTTAAATTTAAATTTATAATTAAATAAATTTACTATTATTATCCTTATAATTATTAAGATTTTTTACAAATGATATATATTTGATAGATCAATGTAAATAATCAAATATGTTTAATTGATGAAGTGGACCTAGTATGAATTTTTATGATAGATACAAATAGCACGGGTATTTTCTGTTGATTTTTTTGGATAAAATATGCATGAATTTATAATGTTTTATTAGAAAATAACAATTTTAAATTTTTTTGTTTGTTTAATTTTTTTTAAAATTGTTCTATTATAATATTTGAGTTTCAGTATATATGTTGACATTATATATATGTTAAAAGTTGACATTTTTAACTGAATATATATGTTTTCAAACTTAACTAAACTATTAAAGAAGCATCAATTTAACCAAAAAAGGAAAAGAGAGAATAATGGAGAAAATAATTAAAAATATCAAATAAGAAAATAGTTTAACATTGTAAATAACTTAAAATCAAAGGTAGAATCCAAATTTTTTAAAATAAGATCCTATTTTAATAGTAGAAATTAGAGTTTGATCGTCCGTAGGGTTGATTTTTAATTTTTATAATTATTTTAATGACAGTTCTAAATATATATGTTATTTGCTGAATATATATATATATATATATATATATTATTTGGATATCTTTAAATTTCTATATATCATAACTGAATCTACCCGATTCAAAAGGACATAACTCAAAATCCATGCAAAAACTTCTAATACCCAAATAGGATATAATTTCAAAATCCGAAAAACTGATACTCGAAGAAACAATCTGTACCAACAGATACCTGAATACCCATAGCTAACTGATTATGTAAATAACTAAAAGTTTCTTTTAACTATTTTGAATTTTTGTCACAAATACAACAAATTTATCCAAGTAAAATAAATGTTGTTGAATTATTATGACAAAAAAAATAATGAAATAATTAAGAAAAGAGAATGTAAAAGATGTAATAAAAATAATTAAGAAAAGTAAAAAGGAATGTAAAAGATGTAATAAACTACTTAATATAAATAAGTTATGTTTCATACATTGTAATAAATGCTGTGAATTATCTTTAAAAATAATAAATGAAATATTTAGATTAGTTAAACAGAATGAAAATCCATAAAAAAATAGTTAAGAATAAGCAAATATTGTTTCATATTTCAATTTTAATAGAATAGATTGATATTCCATTTATTATACAGTCCAGTTAATCAGTCTGTACAGTTTGGTTGGTTCCTCTCCAAGCTGATGTATACTTCAAAGGTTTGAGTTCTGCACTCAAGTAAAAAAAAAAGAAGTCTCTCTGCTTCAGTTTCTTACCCAAGCTTCTTCTGCTTGATCTACAAAACGAGTGGCCAAACCTTTAGCATTACTCAAATGAAAGAAAATAAAACAAATCAAGTACGCAACCCATTTTCATTATACAATATATTATATATCTAGTGGTTTAGAAAGACAGAAAAGAAACTTTTTATACCCCACTTTTAGAAAGATAAGTCGTATCCAATCAGCTTGACTCACTAATTAGTCTTTCAACCAAGTCGGCTTGACGTTGGACAGAGAGGGCGGCTGGTAAAAGTCTTCGTGTTTAATAGTTGCTTTCTATGCGTTATTATTGAAGTCTCATTTTTGTAAAAGTCTGTGTTGAATAGCGCTTCAATGCGTTACTAGATTTTGATCCGCTCTTAGAAAGCGCGGAATTATTTTTGTTGACATATTTATTACCTTATTTATTTGCTCACTAATATGTTTGTACGCATTTGGTTTCCGGTTTGGTTCTAATTTGTATTTTTTTTTGTTTTCAGATTCATTCCAGTTTGATTTCCATTTCTCGATTCAAAAAATATAAGAATCGTTCGGTTATTTATGAATTTGGATTTGATTTTGGTTTGGTTAACTTAGTTTTCGGTTTGGTTTGAATAACAATGTTAAGAACCCGTTAAAATTTTGAGTTCAATTCGACTATGGTCCGGTTCTTGTTTTTAGATAATTTAGAGTATTTGAGGTAAAATGATCGAATTTTTGGGAAAATAACGGATAATTTAGATAAATATAGATATTTTAGCTAAAGAGTAATCGAGTGATTCTATTCTAGCAGAAAATTAAAATAATTTTAAATATTTTGGATAAAAAATAGTATGAAAATTCATCTTTTGGGTAGAAATATAAGAATTGTTCGGTTATTTATGAAATTGTATTTGATTTTGGTTTGGTTAATTTGGTTTCCGGTTTGGTTTGGAAAACCATTAAATTTTGAGTTCAATTCGACTATAGCCCGGTTCTTCTTTTTTGGATAACTTAGAGTAATTAGGGTAAAATGATGTTTTTTGAAATTTCAGAAAAAATAATGGATAAGTCGGATAAATTTAGATACTTTGGATAAAAAATATTCGGGTGATTCTATTTTAGCATAAAATTAAAAATAATTTCAAATATTTTGGATAGAAATAGTAGGGAAATCCATTTTTGTGTAGTTCAGTTTATAGATAGTATTTTAGAATATTTTATCATTTTAAAATTAAATATAATAAATATTTTAAAAATATATAGACTGTATTTTGAATATTTGGATATCCATTTGGTTTTTAGTTTGGTTTTGATTTGGTTGTAGTTTTTCTGTCCCAAGATATATGACTTGTTTAGATATTATAAATATTAATCCGGTGTTGATTTTATTTTATTTTTGATTTGGAAAATACTATTACTAAGAACATAATAATAAACTAAATTTATTTTAAATGTTTGGTAAATATTATATCATATAATAGATACTTTGGCTAGAAAAATATTCAGGTGATTCTATTCTAGCAGAAATTAAAAATAATTTCAAATTTTTTGAATAAAAATAGTAGGGAAATCCTTTTTCTGTGTAGTTAAGTTTATAGATAGTAGTTAGAGTGTTTCAAAAAAAAAGTGTTTAAAAAAGATAGTAGTTTTAGAGTATTTTATCATTTTAAAATTAAATTTTATCATTTTAAAAATATATAAACTTTATTTTGTTTATTTGGATATCCATTTGGTTTTTATTTTGGCTTTAATTTGGTTTTAGTTTTTATGTCCCCAAGATATAGGAATTGTTTAGATATTTATAAATATTAATCCGGTGTTGATTTTATTTTTTAATTTGGAAAATACTATTACTAAGAACATAATAATAAATTAAATTTATTTTAAATGTTTGGTAAATATTATATCAAATAAGTATACTATTATAGTAATATTATTATACTTATAGAAATATGTACTCAATTATTCATTTAATTAGGATTACATATTGAGAATAATTGATATATTCTGAGGTGGACAGTAAATACAAAAAAAATTAACATATTATAACTTACCATATATTTTCGATTGTAAATAAGGTGGGGTCTGTAATTTATTTGTATATATCAGCTATTTATTTGGTTGTTATAACTAATTTCTATAACTTATTAATTAAAATTAAATAATAATGGCACTCTTGTAAATAGTTTAAAAAATCAAGGGGATGTCTGAAAAATATCTGCTGTTTTAATTGTATTGATTATTGAAATCTCATTTTCCAAATCAAATTATAATTTAACAATACAATCATCAAGTCAACTTGATAAAAATTAGGGTTGATATACTAAAACCTCTGTTCAGAAACTTGCTAGACAGAACATGTATACTGATCCGTGTTTACCGAACTAGCGGAAAATTGAAAAACTATTCGGATTTTTTTAAAGATAATATATATATATATATAGTTTGTTTCGTAACCAAAGTAAATATGTCGTGGTATTCAGTGGCTGGCTGATATATGTTGTTATATTATGGGAGTGATACTGGATTCAAAAATTTAACTGATTTGAAAGAATTCATAAATAAGTTTTTTTAGAATATTTTAAAAGATTTGATGAGATTTTAGTGCATTTATCTAATTTTTATGTTTTCTTTTGGGTTTTAAAGGAATATACACAAATCTAATCGAATATCAATTCTTCTAAATTGTATGAAATTTTTGAATCTTTGTATATTTAACAAGTTAATAAAGATTATTTTAATCCTAAAACAGAAAGAAAAATAACAATTGCTACTAAAACATTTTATGGAAAAAAAAAACAGTTTATGGATTGTAGCAATTTTATTAAAAGGCATAATACTAATAAATAAAATCTATGGATCGTCTTAAGTCTTAACCATAGCCTTTTTCACATATTTTCTGCCATAGTTTTCTCTAAGTTTTTGCATTTTCTCTATGTAGCTCTTGTGTTCCTAAAGTCTATTCTCAAACAACATGATTGGCAGTCTTGCATTTTATTGAGTGTCTACTTCAGTACGAAATTGACCAACATTTGATCAGCATTCTTTATGAAGAAAGTTATGCAATGCTGCACATGCTAATACTAATCCAACTTTTTTTTTGTTTGTAAGAAAATGGAGGTGACTATTTAAAATCGCAAACCTCATTTTAAACATTCAGATGCAGTGTTACGATCACGTATCTGGCCAGCAAATTCTTGTAGATTGTATCAAACACCATGAAATGGAGAAAAAGATTGACTTGATTTTCAAATTGGCAATCAACTAGATATAACCTAAAAGTTTAAATGATTTAAATATTACTGTACTAATTTTTAGACATGTGGTTCATAAATAAATTGTATATGCTTACTTTTTGGTACTTGGAAATTATTTGTTCTTCTAGTTAAAGCTTCATTTAATATTTTTGAATCGGTCATAAGACCTTATATCCATTAAGAATATATTCTCTCTATTTCTGAATATGTGTCATTTTGACATTTTTCAAACATATTAAAAAAATGGTTGAAATTTATGTAAACTGCTATTAATCACATTTTAACCAATAGAATTTCAGATAAATAAAATTAATGTAGTTTGTAAATAATTTTTAGCTGAAAATAAATATAATTTGTATTAGAAATGTAAAGTGATATTCTTTGTGTAATAAAAAAATAGTTAGAATGACATTTGTTATGAAACGGATGGGCTATATGATCTCTTGAAAAAGTTAGTGCTTATTGCAAACTTGGATACAGCTCAAGGGTCTCTGCCGCTGATGTTGTGTACACAGTGCTTCTTGAATCGTTTCATGGATCAGGTGGCTCCTCTGCTTCACGACAGTTTGGAGAAGAGCTTATGATGCTTTGTCATTGAACAATCTTGATAAGCTTCGTTCCGGGATGCAGCAAGCAATCAAAGTTCAAAGAGCGATTCTAAGACAAGGAAGCGCAGCAATCACCAAAACAGGATGCATCAGAAGTGGAAGGAAGTTCAGATGGGTGAAGGTTGAGGATTCATTTTATGCTAAGTATTTGGGATATCCTCAGGCTTTGACCAAGTTCTTTACTCTGTTTCTCTGTTTTTTATTTATCTCACATTGTTTGGAATTTTACGAGACTTTGTAATAGGCAGAATCTGTTATCAAAATCATGTAACTTGTTTAATCAAATAACCTAAGAGGTTTATGTGAAAATGGTTGGTCCCCTGACTCGTATGGTGTTACTAGAAAATGAGACAAGCTTAGAAACTTAAAACAAAATGGCTTAGAGATCATCTATCTAGAGGGATCCTTTCTCCACAGGGTTGTCCCACGGTTGATCTCTTGACCAAATCCAGATGACCTCAGGAGATGTAAGAACTGCCTATCGTAGTAATCATGTGTGCATGATGTTGCAGAGCCATTTGTCCCATCAATCTCTGAGGTGGTGAGTGAATCCACAACATCGTCTTGTTGACATTCTCTTCTGTAATCTAGTGTTCATGCGTGTCTACAGTATCTTGAGTTATGCTCTGCCATTAACAGGAAACAATATCTCATACGATGATTACTGAAGTTCCAACTTTTAAAAAGAACCTGACGACACTAACCTCAAGGAGCCATCCAATATAGGTGACAATTATTGACATGCTGGTTCATGTCCAGATCAGCTCGTCTTGGCTGCAGAAAAAAATGCTTACAAAGTCCTTTAAGAATCTTATAGTTCTACTGTTTTTCTACTTTGAAGCCCAATGATTGAGTACTGAGCCGGATCTTTGAGTTTGGGGATTTTCTTCAAGATTCTGTTATTTCTCTTCAGGAACTGCTAATTCAAAAAGATATACATAAAACAGAGTAATTGGCGTTTCATGGGGATAGCGATTTACATGGACCAGCAAGCATTGCATCGCAAAGTTCCCTTTACCTGGTTTCTTTAGGACAGAACACCAAGTGCTCGTCCCTAACATCATCAGACACTTTCTGAAGCCTCCTTGTGTCTCGCTTCAACATCACCCACTTGCTGAAACGGTAACTAACACATACACAAAACAAATCTTGACAGTCCCATAAATCCAAGTAACCGAAACTCACATCTTTTAAACATAATACATTCCAATATTCACGTCTAAGTAAAAGTCCATTGCACAAACCAACGGAGAAAGCTAACAATGATGAAAAGGAAACCTTGTAGCACGGCGGGTGATTTTACCAGCAGTAACGTCCTTAAGAATTCAATCACGCCTTGTCCCGTTCATTCCTTCACCCTGACACCAGTAGTAACGTCCTTTGTACAGGCTGACGTATCAGAATCAGAGAACTCTACTTTATATAGTAAGAAAATTAAGTTCTAATTTAGCTTAAGAAAATAGCTTTCCCTACAAATTATATATTAGTGCTACTGTTGATTTTTATTTTCATATATGTTTTTTTTGCTAAAATTTTATGATCTATAGTTTAATTTATTTCATATATGTTGACAGTGTCAGCTTAATTGGCCTAAGTATTCTCAATCCCTACAAAAAATGAAAATAAGTATTTTTCAAAAATAATCTACCGATTTCATTGACTTTTTTGAATTGGCCACACCGTACGATTTTAATCTGTTTGTTTTTTAACCTTGTATGTTAACATAAAGATCTATTTTTAGTATGTGTTCAGTATATATATGATGTGCATGGAAAACGAAGAAAACACGTTCTTTACACATAACAAAAACAATCTTTTTTTATCAATTTCTTAAATCATGAAGTATGTTATTTCAGTTGTTGTTCTGTGCGTTCTCATGTCTCACGTTTCGAATATAGCCCAAGGTAATATATTATTTATTGTTTTCATTTGATTCTATATCTGAAAATTGTGAAATTATTGATTATTCCTGGCGTTGAACGGAAAGAGCAAATTACAATTTGATTATCTTATCAATCGTTATTTAGCCAATGATTTTATCAAATACTAACTTTATTTTGTTTATTTTTGTTGGTCTCGGGAAAATAATTAAAGTGAATGGCCTAGACCCTTTGTGTAAATGGTACAGTCGACGTCCTGGAAAATGCAGCCCTGATGGAAACATGAAGTGCCATGCCGAAGTACAGGTAGAACGCACAAATCAAAAATTTGAGCGTTGCGAGTGTACAAACCATATTATTAAAAAGAAAGACCATCATGACTGCAATTGTTTTGTTAAGCCTCCTTGTCGTCAACCGTAAAGACAAGAAGACTTCTTTTGTTATACAAAACCTCTCAGTCCATAATACACCATTACAAATCAAATAGATTTACCAATAGACAAGAGAGGAGAGTTTTTATGCTAATATATATGGTTTAAAATATATTGCCAGTCTATATGATTCTAAATGTAATTGTTTTTACTATAGGAACTAATAAATTTATGAAGTAATTATTTCAAAAATATTTGTGTCACAGAAAGATATTTTTCAGTTTATTAGATATTTTTTATATCATCTTTCATTCCGTTGGAGTTTGTATAATCCATAAAATAATATTACAAAATCAGATATTACAAAACAAATAAAGACTAGAAAAAGTAAAAGACGACATGAAAATCTATTATAATAAAGTTGTTTTTTCTCTCTTTTTTAGATAACCAACTCAACAAAAAATGTACCAAATTTTGATATATGTTATAAATTTTTAAAATTGAATAAAATTTCCCATATTATTAATTTCCTTAATGTTTAGATCAGATCTAACAAAACATTTAATAACCAATAAATACTTTATAATTAGTACTCTATTCTCAGTTTAACCAAATTTTTCACATCAATCATTATTGTATATAAATAAATGTGAAAACTAAAAAAATCTTATGTCGTTAATTCCAAAAAAACTCTTCAAACACAAATCAACATTGATATGAAAATTAAAAATATAATATTTGTACAGTTTTAAAAGAGACGCAATATAAAATAATCTGAAAAAGGTAATAAATGTAGAAATGAAACTATATGTTCTAAAATAAGACAAATATACCAAAATATCTACACCTTCAAAATGAAAATAGTCACAATAAAACTCTTAAAACTATATCAATAATCTTATTATAAAACTTAGTTTACTCAACAAAACTAAAACCAAATATCATAGCATTAAATAATTCAACAGAAAATAAGAAAATAAAAAAATAAAAAACAACTCACACATAATATATAATGAAACATTTCAAAATAAAACAAGTATTAACAAAATATCTACTAGAATAAATTTCTCTGCGTGAATCGTAGACCAACTATTAGAGAGAAAAATACTAACAGATTCAAAAACCAATATATAAGATGGAAAAATAATCCTTGATTTATGTATTGAATTTAAACAGTAATTTCAAGAATTTTTATTTTACTTACCTTTATAACAAAAGTAGAACATAAAATGAAAATATAAGATAATTACATTAATTTAAAAGAAACATTACAAGCATGTACTAATTTAACAAGAACAACGAAAATTAAATACTGAAGCTTAATATTTTTAATTGCAAGTAACTTATCTTTTAAAAGTATATATATTACAATTAAAATATTATTTTATTCTTTTTTTATTTGTTCAATCCGCCGGTAATCCTTGTTCCTACTAAAGGAGGGTTATTAGATAAATAGAGGCACAAAAGATGCGAAAGAATGCTGACAAGAAAAAAAGATGCGTAAGAATGGATTACATCAACACCGGAGCAAAAAACATATACAACGAGAAGTCCAAAGCTCTGGAAAATGAAAACGTCCTCCAACAGCCTCCAACAGTGTGGCTGTGTGGGTCATATGCAATTATGATGCATCCCACCATCAAGGAATCAACGATTCAGGCGTGGGTTTGATCATTCCTAATAGTAATGGTGCGTTCATGGAGTGTGGAATGGGAGAATTTCAGGGAAGAGAAACTGCAGCACAAGCAAAATTGACAGCTTTTGTATGGGCTATGCAAGCATACTAAAGTGTTATCTGTAGTGGACAATGAAACAACCAACAACATATAGTCAGTTTATATACGATACGGTCCTGGCAGGGCCAGCTCAAGAGATTTATGGGTTTTAGTGCAAAAAACAATTTTGGACCCTTCTTCTTTTTTTTTTTTTACAATTTTGGACCTTGACTTAAATTTTTTAATAATTTAAAAAAAAAAAAAATATTATAAGTAATGTTTTCTAAAATTTGTGATAAAATAGAAATTTATATAAAATATTTTACGCCTTTTATATATATATATATAATATAAAATTACATATATTTTTAAAATTAAACTTCCAACTACTAAAACAATAGGGAGACATCGAATTAGATCCGGGGTGATTGTAAAGTTTGCCCCCATTAAGTCGGCCCTGGTTGCTGGCATAGTCATTATTCTCAGATTTCTTTCAACTTCAATAACATATCAAGTAATTGTTGTGCAGATCTTTCCGCACGTAAATCTATTGTATCACATATACCATGGAGCATTATGAAATATGCTCTGACCATCCATGGCTAGTTAGTCTTTCACACCTGCTCATTTGGTCCATGGATCCTATTCTGACGGATGTTATGTTGATTTTTTGGAGACTTGAAAGTGTTATTTGTCGACTATGCAATCACCATATGATATGTGTCCGTGTATTGATCTCACTCATACGATATCTCGTCCATTCTTCGCTATTTTTCAATCTGTTTGAAATTCATGAGACTTTGTAATCGGCATAATCTGTTATCAATCATGTAACTTGTTTAATCAAATAACCAAAGAGGTTTACGTGAAATGGTTGGTCCCTTGGCTCGTAAGGTGTTATTAAAATGGCATAGAGATTGTCTATCTGAAGGGCTTCTTTCTCCACATGGTTGTCCCACGGTTGATCTCCTGACCATCTCCAGACAACCTTAGGAGATGTAAGAACTGGCTATCGTTGTGGCTTTGTGTGCCTGATGTTGCAGGGCCACTCTTTGAGGTGGTGAGTGAATCCACCACATCGTCTTGCTGACATTCTCGTCTGTAATCCAGAGTTATGACCTGAAGTTCGTGCGTGTCTACAATCTCTTGAGGTATGCTCTGACAATACCAGGAAACAAAGTCATACGATTATTAATGAAGTTCTTATTAAAAAAAGAACCCAATGACACTAACCTCAAGAAGCCATCCAATATATGTGACATTATTGACATGATGGTTCATGTCGAGATCAGCTCGTCTTGGCTACAAAGAAAAACATGATTATAAAGTCCTTTAGGAGTGTTGAGTCCTACAAAGAATCTTATTCTTCTATTTTATACCTTAAGTCCAATGATTGAGTATTGGGCCTGATCTTCGAGTTTGGGGATTTTCTTCAAGCTTCGGTTATTTTCCTCCTCAGGAAATGCTAATCTACAAAGATATACATAAAACAGAGTAGTTGGCATTTCATGAATATAACGATATGATTGACTAGCAACCATTTCATTGACCTGGTCACCTGGACACAAAGTTCCTTTTACCTGGGTTCTTTAGGACAGAACATCAAGTGCTCGTCCCGAACATCATCTGAAATTTTCTGAAGCCTTCTTGTGACTCGGTTCATCGTCACCCACTTGCTGAAACGGTAATACATACAACATAACAAATCAGGACAGTCCCATAAATTCAAGTAAACTGAAACTTTAATTTCATTGCACAAACCAATGGAGAAAGCTAACAATGATGAAAAGGAAACCTTGTAGCACGGCCAGTGACTTCACCAGTAGCAACCTCCTTAAGAATCCAATCACGCCTTGTCCCGATCCTTCCTTCACTCTGACACCATGTCTCTATCTCAACCACATCACCCCTGCAACCAAAATTTTCAATAAGTACGCTCATTTGTTGTGTCATCAAAACATAGACAGAAAAGAAAAAAAAACAATACCAAGCTGGATATTTGTAGATCTCAATGTGCATTCTGGAAGTGACCCAAATGAGATTCAGTTTCCTCATGGTTGGTGTTGTCGCAAACCCATCAGTCGAAAACCCAATGCTCTGAAACTGATTACATCCCACCTCCTAAATACATTAAACCAACATCTTGTTTTTAAAATATTGACCAATCAAGATTCATACATATTGATAGTTTCAAACTATCTACAATCGAACCTGCAAAAGATTGGCAATGGTTTGGACCGTAGCGGTTTTGTTACTCTGCACTTCGTGGGATCTGACTATGAACTTCTCCTTGTACGACAAACCATCCTCCGTCAAGCTACCCAACCGGAGCCGACCCGCGAGTGTGCCTAAACCTTGTTCTGCTCGAATCACACTTTCTTGATCAGCAGATACAGCCGCCCGCAGAGGATTCAAACCCGTTTTCCTATCCTCAGAACAAGAGACGGAGGAGACGGTTCTCCCATGAACCGGATCCGATTGATGATAATGCGAGGAGAAGCTCTGTAACTTATCAGTCGCGTGTAAGTTACACGAGAGCTTCAACATGTTTTGCAATAGAAGGAAATGAAACAGAGCAGAAGTACAGTACAATGAGCTAAAAAAAAACAATTTTAATATATTATTCCATTTTTTTTTCCAAAGTACAGTAGTTTTATAACGACATTTAGTTTCACTTCCATCTAATTTCATTTTTAGTAAAAAAACAACAAAAAAAATTTCTTATTTTTATTCTATTGTAGAATAGAAAATGTAGTAAAACTGGATAAATTTTAATTTTATTGCAAACTCTATTTTGGAGGGTAAAATTTAAACGTCGTTGGAAATAATTTTAGCCGGGATAAAAGTTTACATGTTCTATTAAAAATTTCAGATCTGGTACATAAACACTAACTGGCAAGTGGCAATGTGAATGAAAAGTTGGATAAAATTTTCTATCCAAACTCATTTTAGTTTGACTATCGTATTTAGTTTAACATTAAAATTTTGGAAAAAATGGTTACCGACATTACTGTTTCCACCATTAACGAATCATTTGAGATTTATTCGGCCGCGTACACGATCCAGACACACTCCATTAATAGCAACAATTTGAATGTAACTGTAAGTAAGGCACAAGCGCACTCTCTCGCTCAAAATGGCTAATCACCACCGACTCTTACGCGGCGGCGGATCTCCGTCGATTAGACTCAGACTCACAGCTTTCTTCGCCACTATTGCACTCTCCCTCTTCGCTCTCTCGTTCCTCTTCGCTTCAGACTCTAACGACTCACCTGATCTCCGCCTTCCCGTAAGTTCTCTCAGATTCAATCCTGTTTCCACCTCCGATTTGTGACCATTTTTTTGTGGAACTATAGGGTGTCGGATACTCAAACGGAGTCGGATCCGTTAGAAGATCCATTTTAGATATCAAATCGGATCCTCTCAAGCCACGCCTCCTCCAGATCCGGAAACAAGCCGACGACCACAGATCCTTAGCCCTAGCCTACGCCTCGTACGCTCGGAAGCTCAAGCTCGAGAACTCGAAGCTCGTGAGGATCTTCGCGGATCTCTCGAGAAACTACACAGATCTGATCAACAAACCGTCCTACCGATCCCTCCACGACTCCTCCTCCGACGGATCCTCCATCGACGAATCCACGCTCCGCCAGTTCGAGAAAGAGGTGAAAGAGCGGATCAAGATGACTCGCCAGGTGATCGCCGAGGCCAAGGAATCCTTCGATAATCAGCTCAAGATCCAGAAGCTCAAGGACACCATCTTCGGCGTCAACGAGCAGCTCACCAGCGCCAAGAAGCAAGGCGCCTTCTCCAGCCTGATCGCCGCGAAATCGATCCCTAAAGGATTGCACTGCCTCGCCATGAGGCTGATGGAGGAGAGGATCGCTCATCCGGAGAAGTACACCGACAAAGATAAACGGGCGGAGCTGGAGGATCCGAGTCTTTACCATTACGCGATCTTCTCGGATAACGTGATTGCAGCTTCGGTGGTGGTGAACTCCGCTGTGAAGAACGCCAAGGAGCCGTGGAAGCACGTGTTCCACGTGGTGACTGATAAGATGAACCTAGGAGCGATGCAGGTTATGTTTAAGCTCAAGGAGTACAAAGGAGCTCACGTGGAAGTGAAAGCCGTGGAGGACTACACGTTCTTGAACTCTTCTTACGTTCCCGTCTTGAAGCAGCTTGAGTCTTCGAATCTTCAGAAGTTCTATTTCGAGAATAAGCTCGAGAACGCGACGAAGGATACTACCAACATGAAGTTTAGGAACCCGAAGTATCTGTCTATATTGAACCACTTGAGGTTTTATCTGCCTGAGATGTACCCGAAGCTGCATAGGATACTTTTCTTGGACGACGACGTGGTTGTGCAGAAGGATTTAACGGGGCTTTGGGAGATTGATATGGATGGGAAAGTGAACGGAGCTGTGGAGACTTGTTTCGGCTCGTTCCATCGGTATGCTCAGTACATGAACTTCTCCCATCCTTTGATCAAAGAGAAGTTTAATCCCAAGGCATGCGCGTGGGCTTATGGGATGAACTTCTTTGATCTCGATGCTTGGAGAAGAGAGAAGTGCACTGAAGAGTATCACTACTGGCAAAACCTGGTAAAACAAAAAAAAAATTGTGATACGGTTTGACGTTTTGACGAGACTGTAGTTATTGACTTTGTTTTTGTATGAAACTGCAGAACGAGAACAGGGCTCTGTGGAAGCTGGGGACGTTACCACCGGGGCTGATCACGTTTTACTCGACCACGAAGCCGCTGGACAAATCGTGGCATGTGCTTGGACTTGGTTACAACCCGAGCATTAGTATGGAGGAGATCCGTAACGCTGCGGTGGTACACTTCAACGGTAATATGAAGCCGTGGCTGGACATAGCTATGAACCAGTTTAGGCCGCTTTGGACCAAACACGTTGACTACGACTTGGAGTTTGTCCAGGCTTGCAATTTCGGCCACTGAACTATGGTGGATTAATTTTCTCTCTATGAAATTTGTAACTTAGTTTGTTCTGTCTGTTTATTTATATATTTTTGAGGGGGAATTAGAATAATTGTATTTTTGTTCAGAGCTGTCGTAATTCTATGGCAACCTATAATCAAAGCTTTTATACTATATATATTATGGTTACCTCATTATGCAATTTAATTGTGAGCCTAGCTAATAGCTAATTCAACAGTCCTATTATGCTTAGACTTTCAATTAGAAACTTAGAAAGAGAAGTGATGATCTCTGTTGTGTCACGCTGAAGTTTCAAGTTGAAGCTTTCATATCACAATACAAATAGTTAAAAGGAAAAGAAGACTATTCTTGGGTATATTGATACTCCTAAAACTTCTCTAATCATTCTTAGACAAGAAAGCAGGAAAAGGCAGAAAGAAAGAAACATGTCTAGATTGTTTTACCATTCTACTTTGACGAAAATACAAAACAAAATGTATTCATGTGTGCCGATCTAAACCGGCATCTTCAGTACGAGCTGACCCTCCATAACACTGAAACATATAATAAATCACATCAACAACGTTGCCAAGTCCCGAATCGTTACAAACATATATTCAAATCTTTTATGCCTAAGGTTCACAAAATCTGCGATTACCTTTTGACATAGTAGTAGCAGAAGTCGGCAAGGATGAAGGTTTGAACGAGCTCGGCAACTAGAGCCACCGGGAACCAAAAGTAACCAGCGCCGATCAGCCATAGGTAATGTCCACGAGTCTCAAAGACCTATATATATATATATATATATTTTCGGACCATTATTCTTTTTAACTTAATGATCATGGAAGCTTAATGATTACGTGCGGAAGAATCTTATAACTTTACCTGGATAAGCCAATGAGCGCATGCTAAGAATCTAGCGATTCCCAGTGCAAACACGTAATGAGCTGTGAAAGGCTCTATGATCTGCGTTTATTGTTCCAGAAAAAATTGTTAAACGTAATTGTTATTTTATTGATAATTGGGTTAATTATAGAGTTAAGTCTACACTAATCATGAAACTCTGTAGATATGTCAACTAAAACGTCTGCAATGGCTAACATGAATATGTAGTGGATGAGACTTATCCATGGTACTAGTTCAAAATGCCAACTCTACATTGGCATGAATAATCAAAAGATACGTCAAACGCGACTTACTTGAGCATTCTGCATTAATCGAAGCTGAGGCAGAACAGAGACAGATTCAGAGTAAACGCAAAACGCCCACATGACACGGTGGATGTAACTATAACTCGTGTTCGGGTGGATAAACAACGCAAGGATAACAGATGGCACTAGCTGATGGATTAAAAAAAACATTTTACTTAATCATCTTGACAGAAGAAACAAATTATCACATTCTTTAAATCCAAAACCATATTTTTTTTTTTTTGAACTTAAAGGCTTTCAATCCAAAACCATATTACCACATAGTAATTGTGGCAGGTGTCCAGAGTCTTTATATAAGATGCTTTCAGCTTGAACCGGATCATATAAATGACCCATAGAGTCGAAACCAAAGTGGCGAAATCGAGAACTGTATGGATATCACCTTCCATGCTTATGCTGCAGATCAGTCTCACAGCGAGAAACACTGCTGTCACTTCTTGAGACTTTAAAGAAAGACCTTGTACGATTTACACCATTTCACATTTTCATCAGATAAAACCAAATTAATTAAGAGCTTATTATATTATTACACAACATAAAAAAAAATATTCACTTGTATTAATAAGTCAGCGCTTATTATGTAACGTAAGCTGTTTATTACCGGAGCAGGTCTTTTGTCGGGTGAGTTTGTAGATGAGGATTATGATTCCGGCTGCATGGATGAGCTCGGAAGCGATAAAGAAGTGATTGTAATTCTTAACCGTGCATTTAAGAAACACGACGAGGAGCAGAGCGAGGATGATCCCTAAAGGTATCTTAACCTTGTTCGATTGCTTTCTCAGCCACCCGAAAACCACGTTCACGGCGGAGACTCCTCTTCTCTTCCCCATTTTTTGGTTTTATCTGATAACCAAATGTCTCTCTGTCTGTCTCTCTGTGTGTTATTTTGTGTGTGTTTCAGAGATTTTAGGCGACGTTGGTGAATTTGAAGGATACGTTTTGTTGAGTGAGGGGAGACACGACGAGGGCATGCGGCTGGTGACGTGGACATTTTATTTTTTGATCTGACTAACGAATAGTATGAGGACATGTAGGACTAATGGATCCTTGGTTTTTTACTTTTTACACCTTTTATTAGGAAATAAATTTATGACTTTTGACTATTTTTATATCCATTTCTCTTCTATTAATTAAAATATTCACAAGATCTATACAGATATTTTATTTATAAGAGATCTATATAGATCCTGCTGTATAAAATTCTACTTTATATCACTTATAACTTGATTTAAAATGAAGAAGTTTTTCAAGCGAAATTGTTTTTTTTTTTAATTATGGAATATTCTAGAACATAGAGAAGCTCAGACTAATCTCAAAAAAAGTGGTGTAGTCTATGGATGGACAGCCGTAAGATAAAATAAAGTGTAATAGAATACTTTCGAACCCGGTTGCTTAGCAATTTTAAAGCAAGCTCGAGACCACCTCCTCGTGGTTAATTCAAGTGAAATCGTTATACTCAATTGTTTAACAAGTGAAATTGTGAAATGTCTAGTTCGATTCTATTAAGTCAAGTTTCTCCGCATTGTAGAGACTGGGTCGCGATCCAACTGATAAGAAAAACTTGATTTAAAATAATTATAATAGATATAGTCCATTAAAAAAATCTTTTGGAACAAGTCCACTCAAATAATTAAAATGATGCCGATAAACCTTTTTTTTCAGTGCTGCCGCTGAGTTTTATACGACATTATCAAAACTCTGTTTGAATGGTTTTAATGCAAGTGTGTTTCAAAAAAAAAAAAAATCTTTCATTTACATTATTACAAAACCGATGTTTATCAAGAACATGTCCATAGAACCGCCATACATAACCTCAAATGCATCATATCAACTTATCTTCCAAATGGGAACTTTCACCCAACTTCTATTCAGGGCTGCTTCTATTAAGTATGTCCACTTAAAAAATACTAGTGAAGAAATTATTCCCCGTTGAATGAGAGATCAAGCAGCAGCGGAGTGATAAGTCAGTCGAAGCGACTATGAAATTGTAGCTTCCGGTAGCTCGAACTTCTAATCAAATGAATCCTTTTTTTCCTACACCTTAATTTGAACAAAAATCTTGGACGTTTATTTTAAAAACATTAAAAACGTTTTAATTTCAACACAAATGTATACTATCACTGAAAAAACGTATTGTTCTGAATCCTAAGATGAAAAGGCTTCCATGTCATAGTTAATTAATGCTTTGGAGCCCATACTCTACAGAGTTTTGCTTGTGGAGCCTAATCTTATATCAACCTCAACCGTTCCTTGGTCAAGATTATAAGAGCATATATTTTTTGTTTTCTTATCTTGAGGCCAACTTTTTAAATGGGTCCATTACTCGTCGGTTACAGTAAGTCGTTCTTTTTTTTTGTCACGAACAGCAAGTCGTTCTCTTTTTTTGTCACGAATAGTTTTTTTTTTCTTTTTTTTTTTGCTAAAATTTGTCACGAATAGTTAATTAATGAAAATGGATGTAATGACATTACATAAATATTATCCTACTAACTTCAAACTGAAAGTTGCATAAAACCAAACCGTATATTACAAATGTTGTTAGTATGTTTAGTTTCTAGAAAAGTGGTAAACTCGTAATATTATGTTTAGTATCTTCTTATAACTTGCTATTTTTAAGTAGTTATCTGATAATTTCCTAGTTGTTTAGAAATGTTGGACAGAATGTTTAAGTAACCTTTTTTTTTTTGCAAAAGTTAAATAGTATATGGAATGAGTGAACTAGTGAAGATATATATTAATAGTAAAAAAGAAATTTGGTATGAAAATAGTAAATTTATTTGAGTTGGGAGAGTTAAGACCATACTTCTCTTGTCTCCGATGCCATACACAGGTATCTAGCATAAGAAAGGCATGACTTAAAGAGCACCCCCTAATAATTAACAGTACATTAACACTGTTTACAGTAAATGATACAACTCAGGTTCAAGCCGGGGCATAGCCACGACTTCCACTGGGTTGATCTTTGGCAAGGCTACACCAGGCCCTTCAGCCATATCCAAAGGTCCATCAGACGCTTTATGCAACTCAAATCCCTGAATCAACCTAGCCAACACTAAGTGAACAACTCTTAGGCCAAGATTCATCCCTGGACACGACCTTCTTCCTGAACTAAACGGGATGTACTCGAAGTCGCTCTTTTCACATAGCGATTTCTCCTCCATGAACCTCTCAGGCTTGAAAATTTCGGGGTCAGGCCAGATCTTAGGATCTCTGTGAAGTTTCCAGATATTGACGAGAAAGCGTGAGCCTCTCTTAACATGGTATCCTCCAAGTGAACAATCTTCCCTTGCTTCTCGGATTCCTGATCATCCATCATTTTTTCACAACCAAGATAACATTTACTAGATTGATAAAGGATATTTGACAAAACAACAAATTACGTGAGCTTTTGATATGTGACCTGTAAGAGGAGCCGGTGGGTAAAGCCGGTGAGTCTCCTTGACAATAGCTTGTAGGTACTTGAGGCTTCGAATGTCGGATTCTTCAACCCACCTCCCTTTCCCTACAGTATTGTCAATCTCTTCTTGTGCTGCTTTTAAAGTGGTCGGATTGTCAAGTAGCAGTGATATCGCCCATGTCAGGGTGATAGATGTGCTGTCTGATCCCGTTAGTGTAAGAACCTACAACAAGTAACCAGACATTACAACAAGTAACCGGACATTCATCTTGGTCTACTAGTACGTACTTACCGCAATAAATTAATATCTTTTTCGTTCTCAAGTGTAAACATAATTGTATAAAAGAATAAGATAATAAAATTCAGAATACTCTTTACATAATATATGGTCCATTAAAATCACAAATTAATAATGATCATATTTATAATTTATATAAATTTCAAATGAGCTTTAACAAAACATTTTAATTTTAATTTTTTCATCAAAGTGAAGTTCAGCTCTATTTTCTTTAAATTATTTTTAATGACTTATCAAACTACATATAAAATATACTTATATACTCCCAATACATAAAAATATATCTAATAATCTAACAAAATAGATGAAATTAAAATTTATGAGGTTTAAATATATGATACAGTGAAATCAAATAAATATCTTAAATATAAAATTTTAAATATAGTTTTTAAAAATTCCCTTTAAATTAATATAATTTTATAGTCCTAATATTTTAGTTTTAGAAAGTTACTTTATTATTCAACTTATTACCAATGTTGTGTTTCATATATATATATATATATATATATATCCAATTAAAGTAAGTATTAAAACTGCCATACCAAAATAGTTGCCTTGACAATAACATCGCGTACATGTCCACAGACCACAACATCTTCTGGTAAGATGTCAAGCAATAGATCCACGATAGTCTTCTCTTGATTCTTCTCTTTTCTCAATCTTTTCTCAAGATGTTCTTGGAGCCACTTAGTAATGAGGGAGTCAAGCTCTTTAAACACTCTTTTCATTTGACCAATTTTGGCGAAATCCAACCATCCCAACCATGGAATCACGTCGCCTATCATGAAAACCCCAGCCAAGTACTCGCTACGCTTCAGCGCCTCCTTATAACGCCACTCCTCGCTCTTCACTTTGCCGAATCCAATCGTCTTCCCGACCATCTTCCTAAGGAATATATTGAAGGTCAAAAACTCGAATAACATGTCAATTTTCACCATCGAAGTACCACCACTCCTTCCGTATAGGTGTTTAAGAAACTCGTTTACTTCCGAATAACGAATGTGACCAAGCATCTCTACACTCTGGTTTGAGAAGAGATGGACGGTGGCGATTTTACGTAACTCACGCCAATAGTCTCCGTAGGGAGCCAGCGCGAGGACTGCGTTGTTATAACCTACATACCGACCAAAGGCTGTATTGGGTCTGGTGGCTAGAACTAAGTCGTTGGTGGTGAAACAATCTTTGAGGATCTCAGGGTCGTTGGTTACAACTAGCCTGTAAAACCCTAACTTGAGGGAGAAGATAGGACCAAGCTTGTCGGACATGGCAGCTAGTTTTTTGCAAACGAGCTCTCTACCACGCAGAAGATGGAGGTGGCCTAACAAAGGCAAAGCTCCCAGTGGCTCAGGGATGGTTGAGCTGTTAACTTCGCATTTACTCGGTTTCCTGAGAAAAATGTAACTGGAGATTGCAAGGACCAAAGAGAAGAGAAAAAATTGAAGACTACTAAAGAGAATAACCATGGTTAATAGTGTGTTTGAGATATGAGAACATAGCTTTCTTCCACGCTTATATATAGTACACAGGCTAAGGCAGGATTCCACTATGACATTTGAGAAAAATAAATGACGTTATATATGTTGCTTTAGGAATTAGGATCAATATTTAAAAAAACATTATGGAGTTTATTTTCAAAATATATCGCGAAAGGTTAATTTCAATTGAGTTATTCTTGGGTTCACTTCCTAAGGTGAACCTCTAGGTTCACCAACCAATAGTGTTTGAGTATTTGATATTTGATATCTTTTAAAAAGTGAAACTTAATTGAATTTCTAATTAGATAAAAATAAAAATATAAATACATAAAAATAGTAATAGTTACAAAAAATAAATAAATTAATATTATTAAGTTTTCACTAAAATACTAAACCATATACTCTAAATCCTAAACCCAAAAAATTTAAGTAAACCCTAAACTTTTTGATAAATCTTAAACCCTAAATCATAAATATTAAAAACTAAATCATAATAACACTAAACCCTAAATCCTAATCGCTAAACCCTAAACCTTTGGGTGAACCCCGAACCCTTGGGTAAACCCCGAACCCTTGGATAAATCATACCTGTAAGTTCACCGACCAATATATATTGTTTGAGTTTATGATTTATCCAAAGGTTCAGAATTTTTCCAAGGGTTTAGGGTTTAGTGATTAGGATTTAGGGTTTAGTGTTATTAAAATTTAATTTTTAATATTTATGATTTAGGGTTTAAGATTTATTAAAAGGTTTAGGGTATACCTAAAAATGTACAGTTTAAGATTTACCTAAGATTTTAGGGTTTAGGGTTTAGGATTTAGGGTATAGGGTTTAGTATTTTGTTGACAGCTTAACTATATTAATTTATTTATTTTTTGTAACTATTACTATTTTTATGTATTTTTATTTTTTATTTTCAAAATGTATTATAGTTTGGAAATTAAATTATGTTTCCTTTTTTAAAAGATATCAAATATCAAATAATTGAACACTATTGGTTGGTGAACCTAAAGGTTCACCTTAGGGAGTGAATCCAAGAATTACTCATTTCAATTAATCAACAGTAAGACATTAATACTGGAAAGCTGTCAGTTTGTAAAAATCTAAAATTGTCGTAGGGTTAATATAGTAAGACAATGATAACATCTGTCCATCGCAGTAGTAATGCAATTAAATTATATAGATCGACTTTTTTGTAAAGCTAGTCAAATTGTATGTAAGGTTGTTTTGTAGTTATTTCTATAATTTATAATAAATTAATAATATCTCATACGGAAAAAATATAATTCAAAATTTACAGTATATAAACCAAAAGGTTAACTTTTGTTTTAATAGTTATTTCTGGTATAAGTATTCAATAGCGGTTCTTGGCTCTTAACCAGATTTAGTATAAGCTAGGGCTGGGCGTTCGGGTACGTACCCATTCGGGTTTCGGTTCAGTCCATTCGGGTTTCGGGTTTTTGGGTCAAAGATTTCAGCCCTATTCGGATATTTCTAAATTTCGGTTCGGGTTCGGTTCGGATCTTTGCGGGTTCGGTTCGGGTTCGGATAACCCATTTAAAATTTTTTAAATTTTCAAAATTCATTATATACTTTAAATTTTCAAAATCTATAAGAAAGATAATATATTACATATAAATTTTCATAACATATATGTCAAAATACCTTAATTTAACATATAAATTGGTTTTCTTTGAATATTAGGATAAAGAATCAATAGATATTTAACTATTTTTAGTGTTTTCATTATACTTTAGCTATTTTAAATATTTACTTTTGACTATTTGCATATATTTTCGAGTATTTTGGAAAACTTAAAGGTATCTTATATATTTTTAATATTTTTAATATACATTATACATAAAATAATGTATATATTTAAGTCTATAAATTTATTTCGGATACATTTGGGTACCCAAAATACTTCGGTTCGGATCGGGTTCGGTTTCGGTTCTTTAAATACCGAAATTTTGAACCCGTTCGGATATTTAATCAATTTCGGTTCGGGTTCGGTGCTACTTTTTCGGATCGGGTTCGGTTCGGTTTTTCGGGTTCGGATTTTTTGCCCAGCCCTAGTATAAGCAAAGGTTTTTATCAGAAACCAAAGAATTAGACAAAATCAAAAACCGAATGAATCGAACCCAAAATCAAACCAAAAAATTTATATACGTAAGTAGTTAGTCTATCACCGCTTCATTGGAAAATAGAAGCTCTCATATGATCAATATAATGTATGATGAATTTACGTCAGTTTCAGATCACATTTATAACAAATTATTTCCAATTGGTAAAAATGATTTCAGAACCAAAAAATGACCAACATTTACATTTATTTGGAAAATATCAAGACATAATTTTTTTTCACAATTTGAAGATCATTTGTATACCCAAAACACATGATTTAAAGGTGTACAGTCTCGTATGCAGTGTAAGGAAGCAATTGTTATTTGTCGTTTATATAGATTCTTAGTTTCTAATTTGATTTGCATAGTTTATATGAATCTCTTTATGTTTATGATAGAAAACAGTTTTTATTTTATATATCTAAAGAATCCTAACCAAGCCAAAACCAAAACGAAAATTAAATAGAAATATTTGATTTTATTAATGTATCTAAAATACTTGTTATATTTAATTTAGGAATAACCAAATATCTAAGAATATAATTTGTAAACTGTCTAGTAAAAATCTAAAAAATTATCCAAAAGTCAATTAGAAAACAGTTGAATTGTCTGTAAATTTTGTCCACATATATGAAAGTATTTTAGTTATCTGATATTTTATTCGGATTACTCAATTAGGTGATATTTTTTATTACGACAACTCAAATTATCCGATATTTATAACAGCTTTTACGAACTTTTTAGGCATTAAATTTAGTGTCACATTTTAACGAAGATTTTTTATCTATGGAACTTAGAGTACCAGTAACAATAGAACAAATATAAGTCCTTAACAAATATAAAATATTAACATTTTAATTCTGTATTTATTTTTAATAAATATAACTATTAGTAAGTTGACATATGTGAGAGCATTCTTTCAAAAAAAGCTCTCAAACAAGAGCATCACTCTCATCTTTTTCCTATTTTCTTATTTTTATTTATTTAATTTTGAGAAAATGCTCAAGATCTTTCAATTGTGAATTAGTCCTTGATAAAGATCTAACGCCACCATCAGTTGTGTGGGGATTGGTTTGGGCCAGCTAGTAACAGAACCACTAATATTATTATAAATCTATATTTTGATTTGTTGTTGATGTCCCTATTTAATAAACGTCTGTAGTAAATCGCACCATACATTACAAGCAAAAGCGACATGAGCTGCAGTACTATTTGTCTTTTTTTTTTTTTTTGCTAAAATTTGGAGCAGTACTATTTGTCGTATAAATTTCTTTCTTTTTTTTGGATCAAATCGTATAATTATCTTCATGTGGCTATCCTTAAATGTCGCAGGTTTCACATGTGGAAGGACTTTCATAAATATCAATTTCCATGCATATTGGCCGCACGAAAGTCTCACGGAACAAACCACAAAAGGAAGCAACATGGTGTAAAAGTCGTTAGAGTTTCATTGGGCTACAAAAAAACGTGATACATGTAGTCTTATGTTATCCCGACGAACGGATCACCGTATAGTGGACTGTTTAACACCAACGACTCTTCGTAGTCTGTACACATACATACTATGTACTCAATCCGTTTCGAATTATTTATCGTAATAGAAAAAATTTTTTGTTTCAAAATAAGTGTCGTTTTCAATTTTCAATGAAAAATTTATTGACAATATTCTCTATTCTATTTTTCTATTGGTTGATATATGATTAAGTGTATTGGTAATTGTGTTTTTATTTTGGAAATATGTAAAATTAAATTAAATAGTATTTTTTTTAATATGTGTGCATAAGCTTAGAACGACAAATAATATGAAACGGAGGGAGTATCATTTTACATTATTTTTTTGTCAAAAGGTATTTATTATTCTCTCCGTTTCTAAATAATTGTAACTTTGATATTTTTCACATAGATTAAGAAAATAACTGAAATATATGTAAATTATTATTACTTACACCTATCTGACCAGTAGTAATTGAAATAAATAAAATTATTTATAAAATTAATACAGTTTACAATTAGTTTTTTAGTTGAAATTAAGTATAATTTGCATTGTAATTGTAAAGTGAAACTTTTTGTGTAACAAAAAATGTTAAAATAACACTTATTATGAAACAAAATGAGTAATAAATAAAACAAAGAAATTACAGTTATTTAAAAGAAATAACTTAGGATCCGACTGGTTTTTCCACTACCACCCGCCAAACAAAAATTTTGTTATTGGTAATAGTTGCTGGCATTTTAAAACAATCATAAATACGCTATAAATCGTTTCAAACCGCTACATGTCTCTTAAAATCAAAAGATGGTTCAATTTAGCTTTTGCGACTGCGTACAGTTACGTATGGATAAATAAATTTAATTTTAAATATTATAAATAAAACATATATATATATATATTTTATATATTAACTTAAATTCATTAATAGCATCAATTTTTTATAGAAACTTTAACTTAAAATATTCACTATAATTTATAAGATTAATATATATATATATATATAAATGAAACAAAATATTCTTTCAAAACGTCGTATATAAATCTTCCAAACAAATTCTATTGAAATTATAAATTTTATCTACATTAAATAAATAAATAAATGTATCATTAATAGTTATATCATATAAATAATTATTATATTTTATCATAATAATATTTTTAATATTTTATAATGTTATAATATATTAATATTAATAATTTTTTATTAAATTACTCTAATATATCATAATCAATCAGTAATAAATATGCCGTAAATGAACCAATTTCTAACCGATGTACCACTCATAAAAATCGCTTGAGTGGATTAATGTAGTTGGGGACTAAGGTTCCGAATGGAAAAAGCAGATCAAGCGGTGCAGATCAAGCAGATCATGCATAACAAGCAGGAGAAGTGCAGATCAAACGGATCATGCAGGAGAGATGCAGATCAAGCGGATCAAATAATTTTATAAGTTGTGAATGGCAAAAATAGTTTAAAAATCCATGTCATATATTTAAACAATAAAAATTATACTAAAATATCAGAACACATAATATATATACAATATATAAACAAAAATAAAAATAATTTAATGAAAAAATATTTGATTTGGACATAACATATCTGCAATAATGTTAAGTGCAATTACTGCAATTTTTGATGATAGTTTTTATTGTTTAAACTATAACTTAAAATATATTAGATCAAATTTTAGATTATTTTAAAAACATTTTACAGATACATTCTGTTTTTTCTTCAATATATATATATTGTCTTTTGTTTCACAAAGATATATTTTTGTATTTTCAATACAATTTTATCAAGTAATAATGATTAATTCCAAACTTAAAAACAAACTTAACTGCACATATTAAAATTTTATTTGTTTAGAATTATGAGGAAAACAGTCAGAAAATTATAGTTTAGAATTAAAGTTTAATATGATTTATTAATATATGTGAGAGCTTTAAAATATGAATCATTTTAAAACAAAATGATTATATTTTATGTGTTGTAATCGAAGTATATGAAAAATACATTAATATTTAATGAATATAAGTTGATTATTATTATATTAAAAAGCAGCAAAAAAAAAGAAAGGCTGGAGATCCACTTGAAACACACCAAAAAGACAGAGATATTACTGTAAATAGTGGATCACTACTATTGTTTGTATTTTTGAACTGCTAGCAGATCATATATATTTTATTAATTTTTAAAATGAACTGCCTTTTAATTACAAACATATGGTGAATGGCAATCAAAAAGCAGTACATCTGCTTCGGTGTACGTCCTGCTCTTCTCCTGCCCTTCCATTCTCACCCTAAATGTTCCGGCCGATTGTGTTCTATGCATTTATAAAAACAAAAGGACTATTCATAGTAGTACTAAATGTAGTTGGGGACTAAATTTTCGAGATTTAGTTAAGAAAACAAAAAGGATAAATTATACTAACTATTAACACCATCCCTTATATATTATTTGAGGAGCATTCATTGAAAATAACCTTATGTTGATGTGTGATTTACATATGTGCCATTTACACGTGGCAGCTCCATAAGCACTATCACCCTTTAAATTTAAAGACCCTTTGCTAACTAGAATAATTACAGAAATTGCCATTGATCAATATTTTATAACTTTACTAATATAGTATAAGCTACTTTGTTATCGACTAACCAAACAAATTAAAACGTAAACGTTTAATGCTATGACTTTATTATTTTCCTATCTTGAAGATGAATGATTTTATGATCTACAGATGAATTATTTTTTTATATACACGTCAAGAGGATTGTATATTAAACGTTGACCCCTAGACAAAAATAAAAATTATGTGCAAAGTCTCAATCCTATGTAGTATATTCACAATGTTAGAAAATTCTATTATATATTCATCCAATTTATCTTGATTTTTACACATTATACATATACTTCACATTCTTTTGTTAGTTGGGATTATAACATATAGTATATGAATTTATTATATTTATGAGTCTGTTATGAAATTATTTGCAGTTTTTTTTATAAAGAGAAATAATTAAAACCAAACTATAACATGGGTTCTGATATAAAATGTCTAACTATATATAAAATGTAACCATCAAGAAGTTTTATATATAGTTAGACAATATATATATATATATATATATATATATATATATATATATATATATATATATATATATATATATAAACGTGTTATAATAAGGATGTCTAACTATAGTGTTTACATAGATAGTGTAATGTCTAACTATAATGTAGTCTATATATCAAGTATCAAATAATAATAAAAAAACAAAAGAAATCTGTAATTGGACATATACAGAATTCATATAACCTACCAAATTTATTATGTTAACTTAAATAATTTTAAAATGTCTAACCTACAAATCTGGGTGGCATTAAATAAAATGTGATTTGCAAAGACAAATGATATCGTGTTTGTTAAAAGGAAACTTCTAATAAGTTTGATATTTTTTTTTACGATTTTGGTAACTAAATTTGCTGATTAAACCCTCAATAATCTGCGGTGCCATTAATTGGCTTAATTTCTGTATATTATTAGGGAGTTGATTATGGTTATACTCTTTTAACAAAAATGTGATTGTTTTATATAAGGAAGTTATATTATGGATTCAAATTTTTGTAATCAATTAATAATCGAATGATTTTTTTGAACTTTAATTTTTTCACATAAAAGGAAGTTTCATTATGGTGCCTATCTAATTTAGGTTAGTCTTAGTATAATTATCGCACAAGTTATGTGAAATTAAATAGGTAATATTATCTTTAACTACAACGATTTGGAGATAATTACTATTGCCCCACATGTATTTCACTTCTTAGTATAAATATGTGGTTTTTATAATAAAATCAAAATCACCACACCCTTCTCCTCAACTCAAACGATTAATACAAACAATTTCACAAGCAAACTCATGGCTTTTTTTAAATTCATGTCCGTATTTTATTTTATAGTCAAGTGTTCATAAATATGCTATTATTTTGAGTGCGACTGTCTAAAGTTGTTTTTTTTGTCTGAAAATATGAACCAAATATTTATGGGGTTGTAGTAGGAATATGATTTCTTGAAGAATATATGATAAAACCTACGAATGGGAACAATGATTTCATTGACCATAAGATCTGGTTCTTTGTAGTAAACATGGAGTAAGTATTTCACATTTGAAATTAAAAGTTATGCATTTAATTAGTTTTATATTTTCTAAATTAATTTGGTAAGCATCTATGTTTAGTTTGGTAAACTAATTCTTAGTCATTTCTCTGTATATGATTGCAAATCAGAAATTCTAAAGATTTTTTTCGTGGCATTTTGGTTTTATCATTTTTTGCTTATAATTTGTTTCTTGCGTAATTTATTTTACTACTACCTATGTTTCTTTCAATATTATAATCATACTTTTTATTATTCAAACAATAAATCTATTTTATATGTTTTGTTTTGAATTAAATTCGAAATAAATAGGTTGAAATTATTGCATACTATTATATATTTTAACATAAATTAAATCTAGTTAACACATAACCAATTACACAAGTTTTTTCTATAAAAAATTATTCGTACATTATATATACATTCACAATTTCGTTTGATATGTACCATTATATCTAATATTTGTGCTTATAATTTTGAAAATTTCTAATATCGTTAGATTAAAATAAAAAATTTTCACCCTACACAGGGTGCGGGTTATCACCTAATGTAGTACTATTCATAGGAATTTATGGGTAGTCAATTTGTCATCATAAAATGTTAAATTCGCATGCATACATAACGCATATAGAGCGAAATGCGTGCAAGATTTAAGAAAAGAAAAGGTTTTAGCTCATGAGATTAGGTCAAAATATAAATACAAATGGATCATGAGATGATGTTTGCAATGACATAGCACTCGGAATGATGTTAGCAATGACATGGCACATGAAAATAAATATTATTTTTCTACATTTTTAATATAAAGGTAAAACATAAACAAAATACAGAATGTTGTTCTGTTCCTTTTGCTTTCTTTATCACGAGATATTAAATTTCTAATCCTAGAGAGTTTAACTTTGTTAACAAAAAAAGACATGGATAGTTACGTGATAAATCGTATTAAGATTTATCTCAGACGTTTAGTGTACAGATTTTTACTAGATAAAATATTCCTTTTATTTCATAATTGTTAACAAAAACATATAAATTAGTATATTAATTATAAAATATTTAAATAGTTCGTGTAATCTATACTATTAAAGTACAAGCACATTTGGATTTTTACTCTGTTTACCCCTATTAAAGAGACTTTCTTTTGTATTCATTAATGACATTTTGGACATTTTGCATTGGTTTCTTTTTAATTGTTTTTGGTTTGTCATTAACCATCGGTTTCCTAATTCAATTTTGGTATGTGATTATTCCGTGCTTGATACTGCATCATTTTAATATTTTTCCAATCGGACATGTTTGAAACTGCATCGTTTTTTCTCAAACTATTTAATGGTTTGGTTTTAAACCGCTTTTTCCTAAATATAATCCCAACTATCTAACAAAAATTATTTATAAAAAATAAAATTGTTTATTGGTTCAACCAGTGGTTCAACCGGTAACTTGATTTCGATTTTAGTAGTTTTTATTAGATTTTTAATTTTTTTTTTTTTTTCAAACCCGAACTGAATTTATCTTTGATCAACCGGTAATCCGTTCAACCGCAGGTCTCAATCGAATTTCAAAACACCGATCAAAACTATAAAACTGTTATATTGATTTATATTTAAAATATCTAATTCAAAATTATAAACCTAAAAATACATGTATAATATAGTTTTACCGAACATAAATCTGGATATAAAATACATATATGAGACGGATTATATAAATACATATACAAGACGGATTATATAAATGTGATTATATAAAATTTTCACCAAACATAAACCCGCGCTTTTGAAAGCGCGGGTCAAAATCTAGTATATTATTAATCCTCAGACGCCTTCTGAGTCCTACGAAAGGAATAATGGGATTATCTAGCAAGATAGCAAATATGTCACGTTTAAACCATTATGGTTACTCTGTCAATGGAAAACCAGTGCCAAGTTAACAAACAAACAAAACCCCAGTGACACTTAATCACTACGATCAGCGGATCAGGTGAAAATTAATTCAAATAGTAACTATCACACTATTGAAAACATACACCACACCACTTCTATGAAAAAAAAGATACACCACATTCACTCATTTCACCAATAATATTGTTTATCACGAATTGGCAATGGCACTTTTGGGTGGCTATTCAAATCCATCCGATTCTATTTCCACTCTCAAGCAGCATAGTGTCCAACGTTACCGTTTCCACCACTGCTACCACCATTCTCTCACTTCTCTTATATACGTATATTATTAGGTAAGAGTACCAACTAATTAATAAACAAATATTCCCACTCTAATTTTCTATATAAGGCGTGAGTTCTCCACAAGCCTTCTCATAGAACAAAGTTTAAGTACTACTTAGTAAGTAAGAATTCCACACCATGGCTTCCAACTTTGAGCTTTCAGAAAGAAGCAGCCCAAAACAACAAAGAATCAGTCCAAGAGCAGAGAAGGAGGAAGTGGACTACATGCAGAGAGCTCAGTGGCTAAGAGCTGCCTTGCTCGGAGCCAACGATGGTCTGGTCACAGTCGCGTCGCTCATGATGGGTGTTGGTTCTATCAAAGAAGACGTTAAAGCAATGTTGCTTGTTGGTTTTGCCGGCCTTGTAGCAGGTGCGTGCAGTATGGCCATTGGAGAGTTTGTGTCTGTCTGCACACAAAGGGATATTGAAACTGCTCAGATGAAGAGAGCTATTGAGACTAAGACATCACTATCAGCAATCGACGAACAAGATGAGGTAAAGCGTATATACACAGTAACCATGTGGTGTCTAAACACTAAACTTTAATTACTCACATAAATAAAAACAAATGACATTACGCAATTCCCATAGAAATATAATTGCCACGGTTTAGTGAAAGATTGGTAATTCGTCACTATTTTTTGTATCTGAAAAATTAATGCATCCCAATATATAGCATAAAACTTGCTTCCATATGTGTAAGATTGATATAAATTTGTTGTTTATTTTCAAGCCGACCGCAGCATTATGTTAAACAAATATGTTTGCGTTTGAATTTTCACTGTCTTTCTGAAAAATATTTGTGTTGGCAAAAAGTATATAATTTTTTGACATATGAATGCTAACATATAAAGTGGCATTTTTAAACACTTGAAATTCTAACATTCTATATATATAAGAGCTATATACCAATAGGTTCTGGATGATACTGGGACCTTAATGACATGACATATGTAAACTTAATGGCAGGAGGAGAAGAAAGAGCGGCTACCAAATCCAGGACAAGCAGCGTTGGCATCAGCGTTAGCATTTTCAGTGGGAGCAGCAATGCCGCTTCTTGCAGCTGTATTCATAGAGAATCATAAGGTAAGAATGGCGGTGGTAGCGATCGTGGCCACCCTGGCATTGTTGGTGTTTGGAGTGACCGGTGCGGTTCTGGGAAAGACAAGTGTGTTCAAGTCAAGCGTTAGGGTGGTCATTGGTGGCTGGATGGCTATGGCTCTTACCTTTGGTCTTACCAAGTTCATTGGTTCCGAAGCCATGCAAATCTAGACACTCTTTCGGTGATCATCTTGTTTTCATGCATCTCAATTAATAATGTTTGTTGTGTTTGTATCATATAAGCCCACTATCTCACCTCAACTATGTATGGAAATTAATACATCAAGTGCACAACAAACACCAAAAAGGTTAAATAAATGGTCTTGTTAATCGATCTTTCATTTGAGAGTTGTAATTATTTTAAGTGTTAATACCTAGACGTCAGCAACGTCTCCTTTACTAGTCAGTGTACTCATTAAAGCACTGAAAAAGTATCCAAACTCTACTATAAGAACTGGTTACTGGTTAGAGAAAAAGAGTGTTATTTAAAGTGCTAGCATATCTAAACTCGAGACTAGTGTAAGATGGGTGTGAGGTGGGGTAAAATAGTAACAATTTCCATGAATTCTGATATTGTTCGATCTAACCCCACACAGTCTTCCATTGGGAGCCTTTTTGAAAGAAAAAATTATGCAAGTAGTACGTAATATAATGGTCACGGACCTATAACAAGTAAAAAATAACTTTAAAATTATACTTTAAAAAAAAATTGATCACTCATGCAAGCAACCAACTTTTGAATTTATCCAAAACGGGAGTGGAACAACTGTTTAACTATTAAAAGAGTGTTGGTTTAGTACTCCATATCTAAAAGTTATACTACTCTAATTAAGACTTATTAACTCTCCAATAATGTTGGAATGCATAGGTTTACATCAACTATAGTAACTTTCGGTAGACATAATTCAAACCACCCTTGTAATTGTTCCACAACCCACTAAACCCGGTCGATACTCTACAATAAATCCGTCGAAAACTTTGGGCCATCCTCAAGAATGGGGTGATTTTGGAGATTTGGGATGATATATTTTTTTTTTCTTTACTGCACTTTCTGTGTCTTTAGATGGAACATACTTCATGCATTTTTTGTGTCTTTGGATGAAAGTGGAACATTGAGAGAGTTACATTTGGCAACATGTATGTTCACATACCGAGCGTATATATATTCTCTTCCGTTTTAACACCTTTCTTTATGCTAAACTCAAGATGCAGGTCAGGAGGGGCTCCAAAAATATACAACTTTTAGTTGTTTGCTTGCTTTGCTCTAACTTTTTTTTTTTTTTTTTTAAATTAACCTTTATTCATTCTTTCTTCTCCACCTCCAAAAGAGACATCGTTTCGAAAAAGATCATAAGAGAACAACCATAAACAAGCAAGAGAAAACAACATAAAAACACATGTGCAACCAACAATATTTCAGACGATAAGAGAAGCGAGCAGAGCTGATTATGATGGGGAGTTATGGAACCATAAGCGAGCAGAGCTTTGCTCTAACTTTTGTGTTATAAGTTTAAATTCTGCTGATTACACGATGCAAGGTCGTCGAGGGGTGGTTGGCCGAATTAAGGGTACTCTTTACTCCTTTTGTCAATGATTTATGGCTAAAATGAATAGTGATGCAATGACTGACTCTCTCTCTCAATCGGTGAACGAACCATGAAGTTTGTGTAACAGAAACAAACTCAATTCAGGGCTCCTGTATAATTAACGTGAATCACACACCTTTAGTAATTAAAGAACAAATGGACACTCAAAAAAGTCAGCTTTAAAGAAGAAATACTTATGTATATAATTTTTGTATATTAATTTGATTTACAAATAAACAGTTAACGTTAAGGACATCGACAATTGTCTAAAAATTAAAAAAAAATGTGGAAAATTGCAAGAAGAATTAAATAGCTCCCTTACTATTTTGAAAAAAAAAAAAAAAAAAAAGCCTCGTGATCTGCTCTCAATATCTGTGATCCGCCGCCTAAAATCACGATAATCACGTGAAGAGCAAATCTGTGTGGATTTGTATAATTGGTTTATTGGGCTATATAAGGCCCATTAAATTCACTTGGTCATAGTTAGGGGTGGACGCAAGGCGAATACTTGCATTTTTATATATATATTTGACATTTGTCTTGATTTGAACGAGTAATGGATTTTTGGACTTGTACTTGCCTTGTCCGTAACGAGTACTTGTTATTTTGAGTACTTGTCCAAAAATATGTTACTTGCAAGTTACTTACCTTGTTCGATTACTTACTACTTACAAATACTTATGAATTATTTGGATATATTTCCAAGTTTCTAAGAATTACTTGATAGATAATATTGTGTGAGAGAAGGTTTTAAAATTTAGTTTTGCTTACTCGACTTGGTAAACGATAGTTATTTTAAATAAAATATTTATACCTAGTATAAAAAATGAATATAATACAAATATTTTGATATGAAAGTATTGTTTACTTCTTACGACATAAAATAATAGTTTAAGACTTTGGTTTTTATAGCTTAGTTATCATTTTTTCAATCGTTAAACAAGTAACGAGTAATAGCAAGGCGAGTCTTTAAATTTTCCGTGCTACTTGTTACTTGCCTTGTACTTGCGAGTATCAAAACTCAACGACTTGATACTTGACTTGGCAACGACGAGTACTTGGAAAAACGAAGCGAGTACAAGTCAAGTAACGGGTATAAGGCAAGTAACGAGTATCCGTGCCCAGCCCTAGTCATAGTTAAAAAAAAAGTCAATAACTCAAAACAGATCCAGAGAGAAGTGAGTAAGATAGATAGATCGAAGACGATGAGGAGCTCTGCATCCGCCATGAAAGCTGCTGGACTTTTGGTTCTGCTTGCCGTTTTAGCATCAGGTAAAAATCTATCGTCTTTGCGATTTCTTCCACTGTTGATTGATCATGCCATCGGTCTTATCTCCGCACTCGATCTGATAATGTTTTCCCATCAGAAATGTACACCATTGTGTTTGATTGATATTCGATCTGATGTCCTTTGATTTTTGCTGTTGTTTCTCGTTGATCTCATGATGATGATCTTCAGCTTATGCGAAGAAGTCAGCTGATGTGACAGAGTTGCAGATTGGGGTTAAGGTTAGCTAAAGAGCTCTTTCACACAGCTTCCTTGCTTCTTTTGGTAATTTTGCTTACATTTGTTCATTTGTACTACAGTTCAAGCCTCAGACATGTGATGTCCAGGCTCACAAAGGGGACAAGATCAAGGTCCACTATCGGGTATGTCTTCTCGAATCTTGTACTAATTTGTCAGTCAGAAGAAACATGATGATTTGCTTATAGTGTTGAATTCATCTCATTAACTATATAGTAAACTGTTGATATCGGATTATCTTGAACATAAATTTAGATAATGAATCTGATTTTTTTTTTTAAAGTGATCGGAGATTAATAAACGTAGTCATCTTCTCTATGCAGGGAAAGTTAACAGATGGAACTGTGTTTGATTCAAGTTTTGAGAGAGGTGACCCTATTGAGTTTGAGCTTGGAAGTGGTCAAGTCATTCCAGGTGTGTCATGCAGTTGCTTCGCAGCCTTCTTTTGTTTTTCCATTATTGTTAACTGAATGTAATGCAATGCATTTGAATGATGCAGGATGGGACCAGGGTCTACTTGGAGCTTGTGTAGGTGAGAAGAGAAAGCTGAAAATCCCTTCCAAGCTTGGTTATGGTGATAACGGCTCACCACCAAAAATTCCCGGTATGTTATCTCATGTTCCATCCTTTTATCTAATGATGAGGCTAGATAGAACATATGATTATTAAATTCTATATCCAAAGAAAAATGCTGCACATTCGAAACCTGTAAAAAATAACAACGGATGTGTACACAAGTGCATCATAAACTATATTGAGACTCAGATGGTGAACTAGTCTATGGTTTATAGTAGCTTTTGAGGTTTTTGAATCTGCATAAAAAAAAAGAGAAATAAAGTAAATGTGGCGGTGAATTGCAGGTGGGGCGACATTGATATTCGACACCGAGCTAGTTGCTGTGAACGGGAAACCATCCAGCGAAGGAAAAGCAAAGAGCGAGCTTTGAATGCAACCGTCTTCTTCTTAATTTCCTTACGAAACCATGTTATGTCGTCAGCATTTGAATCTCAAACATGCTAGAGACTAGAGTCGTTTACTTTTTGCTAGTTGAGGACAATAACTAATGTTATGGTTGCAGTTCAAAAATAACAAGGTGGAATCCCAGAGTAGGAGAACTTTCTATAATCAATTTACCTGGCTAGTCGAAGATAAATCTGTGTAGATACAATATACATTTTTTAATCATGGCAAAAGAGAAGATATTCACAACATTTGTTATGACTTAACTGGCAAAACAAGAGAAGGAAAACAGATAGGTAGGTATATGCTTGGAAGAAGCTGTAGGATTTAGTTACTTTTTGGTTGTTTTTGAGTTAATGATTGAGACTTTTTTTTTGGATATAGTTATAGATTTTCTGCTTTTTTACATGTGTCATTTGACACCCCATAATCGGTTTTCATCATCCATATAACTGGATTCTAGACTAGTAATGCTAACGACCGTAACATTGGAAGAGCACTCCTCTCTATATCTATCTTATTAAAGTAGAAGTACTACTTCAATATGTTTGGCAACTGTGATAGGAGAATTAAAAAAAAACAGACGTTTGGACACAAGGATAAAAAAAATCGACTAATCATAAACATCAGTCTTCAACGTCTTGGGCCAAAATAATATGACATGAATCCTTCTCCAATGATCCAATAAAAGCCCTGCAGAAACAATTAAACCGTAACAACTGGATCAGTTAGAATAATTCTCTACTCATAATATCCCAACTAATAAATGCCGGACTTCCGGTGCAAGTTAAAATCTAACTAATTAACTACATTGCCTTCTTTTTAGGTAATGTTATTAAATTAGAATATTTTCGAAATAACCGTCTACTTATGTAGCAAGTAATTTATTTACCTATTTTGGAAGATATCTTCTCATTAGATCACAAACTAATTAACCACGAAAATATATAAATTTCCATAACTCAAATTATACCTATAATCCCTAGATACTCTGGCGTATTTTACCTAGACTAGATATTATTGGATACACAAACCAACTGCACCTTATATATAGAGTACCTCATACGTTTCTTTTCTACACAAACACTCAAAGTTCACACAAAAAACGATGGCTACCAATCAAGCTTCTGTGATGGTTAACAAAGTGAAACCGCACAAGGATTCTTGGAAAGTGCACGTCAAGCTACTCCATTCATGGAATCAAAACACAAGTTATGGAGGGGAAACTCTAGAATGTGTTCTTGCTGATCAAACAGTAAGAGAAAATTGTTTATAAATATTCATCTTCGCGATTGTTTTATCTCTGCGTACAATTGATCTTTTATTTCTATCCTGTTTTATCTGTGCGTACAATATAGATCATTTCTATTGTTTTTTTTATAGGGCGGAAAAATTCACGCAAGTTGCAAAAGAACTCAGATGTTTCGTCTTCAACGAAGTCTCCCTCTTGGTGAATGGAGATTCATTGAAAACTTCAAGGTTTCAGCTTCTGGTGGTAAATATCGCCCAACTCCCCTGCCTTACAAGATAACATTCACCAGTGACACAGTCATAGGGAGGTCAGTGTTTGAGGACGATGATCCTTATCTTAATCTTGTGAGTTATGAAGATATTGGTGGACCAGGTTCAGATCCAAATGTCCTCATCGGTATGATAGTTTCTTTGTCTTTTATTTAATATATTACTCTAATATAATCATATTTTTAATAGATGTCGTTTTTACTCAGATATCATTGGTGAAGTTTACAATCTTGGCGGAATACAAGTATTGGATATTCATGGTAACGCACGAAAGAGACTTCACTTTCGTTTACGCAACACCAAGTAAGCTTCATACATTTTGTGGAACCTAATAAATTTTTCTACTTAAAACATTTGGTGATATTAGTCTCTTTTGGTTGCAGTGGTCATGACGTGAGGTGTTGCTTGTGGGGGAAGTATGCGGAACAATTTGAGCCCTTTATCGAAGATAACAATGTCGAAAATCTAATCTGCTTGATTAGGTTTGCTAAAATCAGCTTTTATCAAGGTATATACATGCTCTAAATAAAATAATATGATCAAATCTGCTCTATTTCTAATTCAAATCTATGTTAATGTTTTTGTAGGTGATATACAAATCACCAATGCATTTGATGCTTCACTTGTGATCCTCAACCCAACCATGAAGGAAGCCATCGAGTTTAAAGAAAAGTAAGCGACCATGATCGATATTATTGGTTGTTTAAGCAAATCTAATTGATGTTCTGTTTTAATCTTTTTTTTTGGCGATGAGCAGACTGTTGCAAGATGATCTTCCTCTTGCTATTGTGGGTAAAAATAGTGACAATCAAGTGATTAAGCAGGAAAAAACACATTGGGAGGAAGTTCAATTTAGATCCATTGCTGAGATATTGGTGGCACTTCAGGTTAAATTAGTATTTTATTTACCGATTTTAAAGCATTCTTTTAATACATTTAAATGTGTATTGCAGGTTCAGAGTTGCAAAATCATTTGTTCCATTGAATCTGTTGATACAGATTGGGGTTGGTTCTACTTTGGATGTAAACCCTGCAGTAGACGTGTCACTAAGATACGTCGTAATGAGTTGGCTCAAAACGAGATACCAATATGGTATTGTGATAAATGTAGATCAAATGTCACAAAGGTTGAGCCGAAGTAAGTGCCTCTTTTATGTTATGAAATGTAATTCAAATGTCTATATGATTTTGGTTTTCACTAATCCATTTGTTGATATAAAACAGGTATAAGCTGCATTTGAATGTGAAAGATGACAGTGGTTCATGCAAATTGATGTTGCTTGACACGTTAGCCAGTGCCATCATTGGTAGTGAGGCAGTTCATCTTTGGGATGGTTCATATGAGGAGGCAAGTATATGTTATAGAATAAATTTATAAATGAATCAGTGTTTTTCTTTTCAAAATTGTTATATTTCAAGTATGATTTTATTTTTAGATTGAAGATCCTGAAGTAATCCCCGAAGCCCTGCAAGCTGTAGTTGGAAAGTCTTTTTGTTTTGGTATTTCAATAACCTCAGTAAATTTAGATAGTGGATCCAACACTTTCTTTGTTTCACAAGTCTGGACCGGTGATAATACACCTACACTCGAGACTCAATCTGAACCTGTCTCTGCTATAGACACTAATTCGAGCACACTGTCCAGTGGAGAGGTTTTTCTTTTTTTATCTCATATAACCATCTAATATATTATGTGTTTGTATTTATTAATAACCTAAATCTGATGTACAAGTTAATATACTTATCTCATATATTTTTTTTTATTTATTAATACAAGGTTCTGATGCTGAAGCAAAATTCTGCGAGTTCATCTGAAGGATTTACAACACCAACTGTCAAGCGCAAAGAAGATGATGTTGATCTAAAAGACATTACCTCTACCTCTAAGAAGTTGTGCACTAAGACGGTGAAGTTGGAGAAGAATAAGGTTGACTAGAGACTAAGTGATTGTGGCATTAGTTGCTTGCTGAACTGGAGTTTGCATTTCTGTTTTATTCCAAGATTTATTTCTTTTGTTTTAAAATTCTATGGCTTTGTTTTATTAATTAAGAACGTTTTGCATTTTAATAATATGATTCATGTGTTTTTTTTATATATGTGCCTTTCCTTTGATAAGATTTTCGAATTTCATTAATATCCTTTTATATTTTTTTTTATATCTGATCAAATTGATCGTAAAGATTCATTAACCTAAACTATCATATTTCACTGATGCAAAACCTATAATTTACGTCCTATTCTACCATACAACTTAGCAAATCTACTTACGAAAAATTCGACAACTTACATGAGCTGTGTGTTTTTGAGGAAGTTGGAAGATTACTCTTATTTCCCAAGCTTCTGTGATTGACCTAAAAAAATATGATAAAATGAGGTTAGTAAGATACCAAAGTAACCAAGTATATATTCTTATAAACAGTTGGCAAGAATATCTTAATTCACTTTAAAAGTTATTATACCAATAAAGAGTTTGAGCACAATTTAAAAAAAAAATCTAATACAGTTTAGAAGATCCTCAAGTAATCGTGATAGCAGAGGTTTACAACTTACCAACTGAATAACAAATGTTTAAATGATTTAAGCACCATATCGAAAATAAAGATTTCATGCTTTCATATCTTACCAATATTGATAAGAATATCTAATTCGAAAATATATAGTTTCTATTTATATTTCAAAATCAATTAAAGTCCTCAAATTTTCGAGACTGTATCTAAGAATATTTAGAAAATACCATATCTGCTATTCAAACGAGTATTGTAGCAGAGAACCACCATTAGAAAGCTTTTCAAAGATCTTTGTCAAACTTTGTAAGTGATAACTGAAAAGTCAAGTTCTATTAGTCTCAAGCCGGAAAAAAACAAAAGTTTCTCATTGCAAGCATCTATGAAACGAAAACGTCATCTTGACAAAGGTGTCTCTAACAAAGAGAAACAGCCTCTTCATCCATATCAAAACATCACAACTGCCGGTATACGAGACGAACATAGAAAAGATCGAACAGCAAGAGTGCCAAGGGAAAATGATTCAGTTCCATTATCATCTATTTTTAAGAGGCTTTATGAAGGTGTTTCTAAGCATCAAACCACCATATCTATGAAGAAAATAGATGAACAAAGCTATAGCACTCCTAAGACAGCAAGAAACAAACCGAATGGATTTAGTGGTAATTTATATAATTCTCTAATGTATGCATTTTCTTCATTTCTATTTATAAGTTTTCTTATTGAAATCTTGGGTTGTAACTTTCTCTTGCAAGTTTTGGGTTTTTCCTCAAATGGTTCTACCTATACTCCAGAACAGAGGAGCTGTCTCACTGCCTTATCATGTAAGTAAATATTACTATGCAGTGATATTGTATTTTCGATCAACATATTAATCAGTGTTTACACCTAATTGAAAAGAACACCTTCGAATTTTTTTTATGTTTTCATAGCAAGAGATGTAAACAGAGGTGAAGAAAATGGAGATCGTGTAAAAAAAGATCAGAAACACAGGACAACTCAACAACCCAATTCTATCAGTCGACCTATTGGTTTATTTGGATCTATCGAACAGCAAACTTCAACCACTCCAAAAACCCCAGCTAACAAGAACAAGAGGAAGATAGGTAACTGTTGTTCTATACTTCAAAGTTATTATGTCTTTAATATGAAGGTGTCAAAGTAAATTGTAAGATATTACTTACTTATATCAGAAGTGTGTTTTACATCTATACTGCAGCTACCATTCTTCCGGAAAAGAGAAGTTCTGTCACTTCAATAACCTGTAAGAAACATATTAAACATATATTGTCAAATATATGATATTTACATAGAAACACCATCCTAAGTTATGACTAATTATTTTCTATTCCTTTCCAACGGTAGCAAGAGATAGAATCAATGCAGGAGACAATGATTCTCATGTTATAATCTCAAAGAAACGAAGAAAGAATTCCCCAGCAGTATTAAAAGACATTACCAATATATCAAAGACCTTAGGAAACGACAAGGGAAATATAAAATCTAACAGAGGAGATGATACATGCGAAGATCATGACAGTGATGATGACGATGCTGACGATGACTGCAATATCGATATAAGAGGTGGAATAAATTATTAAGTTTCTTTTTATTACTTATGGCTTACACACATATTTTTGATCATGTTATATTATGCAGGAGTAATTGAAGAAATTGATGATTCTCTAGAGTTTGACTGTAGTTCCGAGGAGAGTTCAGACACAGAAAGTGAGGATACCCACTTTGATGAATCTGTTGAGCCGGAAAAATGTGCTCCTCACACTGAATTCCATAAAGAATCATTCATTGATGCAAAGACAAGTACACGTCCAACAAAACGTGTGTTTAAAAACAAAACTGGTAGAAAGGATGATGGTAAAAATTGACTTTATGTTAACATAATTTTATTTTTCATTGACGTTTTGCAACTTTAGTACTCAGAATCATTATACGTTTTAATATTTTTTTTCAATATACAGATTACATTGATGAAGGTGATCCAACATATACATGTTCTCACTGTGGTGCTATTATGTGGTATGGCGAAAGGATCAACAAGCGTAAAAATAGCACAAATCCTTCTTTTTCACTCTGTTGTGGACAAGGGCAGGTTGTTTTGCCTCTATTAAAAGACCCGCCAACAGAACTTAAAAGATTGTTTGAAGGAGATGATAACGTTTGCAAGCATTTTCAGAAAAATATCAGAGCCTATAACATGATCTTCTCATTTACTTCGCTTGGTGGGAAGGTAGAAAAATCTCTAAGAAAAGGAGTTGGGCCAGAGATGTTTCAAATGCAAGGAGAAAATTACCATCTTCTGGGTAGTTTAAAACCAACAGACGGTAAAGATGCCAAATTTGGACAGATGTACATCTGTGATACGGAAAATGAAGCTGAGAACAGAGCTAATTGCTTAAGGTATAATTTTCGCATATGTTCTAAATTATAATCTGTTTCATCATCGATATGTTATATTTCTGAATTTTTGAATAATAATTAGCGTTTCAAATGCAGCCAAGGTAAAAGGAGTTATAAAGGCAAGCAAAAGGACAACTTGAGGAAAGAAATTATTCAAGTTTTGATGAAAGTCTTAGATGAAGTCAATCCATATGTTCAGAAGTTCAGATCAGCAGGAGAACGATTTAATACTAATCCTCAAGAGGCTTTTCATATGAGGATCATTAGTGATCGTTTAACGGATGGCAGAACATATAACACACCAACAGCATCGGAAGTTGCAGCTTTGATTCCTGGAGATTTTAATCTTGATATGGATAAAAGGGATATAGTACTTCAGAAACATTCTGGGAAACTAATGAGGATTAATGAGATACATCCTTCATATCTAGCACTGCAGTATCCTCTATTATTTACATATGGAGAAGATGGATTTAGGCTTGGTATTCAGAAAGGAGTAACAGAGGCTACTAAAAAGATGAAGAAAAAGACTATTAGTATGAGGCAACATTATGCTTTTCGTTTAAAAATATTTTCAACAATCTTGAACAACGGGAGTGATGAGGTATGTATTTTCAATATTAACTTCCCCTGAACTATTTAATTTGTAATAATACTATATTGTGGATGCAACTATAGTTTGGAGTAGCTTATATTCGTAAAATGCATTTTGCTGTTGTCTAAGAAATTTTTTGATCGTTGCAGATTTTATCGAAGCAATGATATGGACTATTCTTTCAGAAGTTACGTAGACTTAAATCATTTCCTGTTTTTAGGCACATTGTAATTTTTCCCAAACGACTTCATTCCTATAATAAATCATCTGATTCTATTCAATAGAATTGGTATTTTCAATTGCAATCACAAGTTTTAAGATGGCGAGATAACTGCTTAGAAAAGACTATTGATCACAAGTTTTCAACGAAAACTAAGATATACTAGAAGCGGCCATACCCTAAACAATATTGATATAGCGGAGTTTAATCTCAACTCTAATTTGAATTAAAATCTAAATATATGATTTAGATAACTAATAATCTTTGCATATCAATGTGACAAACGATTACGGAAAGAAAGACAGTATATTACTAACCTTCACTTTTTGGTAAAGACTTGATCCGTCCTTTGTTCTCTGCCACCTTTACTTTTTTTCTGAAGCCTCACACCATACTCTCTTCCTCAGTCGCAGGCACATGTTCCTCCTTAGTACGTCTCACATGCAACATTTGAATAAGTGAACGAATTTATATTAGTACATTGCAGAGAAAAGGTAACTATTATAAAGGTATATAACCATAATAAAGTAGATGAAAAATCTCAGGAGTTTACACAAACAAATTTCCAATGCGATGATAACTCAAATCAAGTGTCAGCAGCAAAAATTTATAAATTGATAAACCCCAAAGAAACGAACTGCAACAGTATTTGTAATCAAATCGTCTTCACAACTAAAAAACTGATACAAACTTTTTCTAAAAGGTTGATTGTTAAACTATAGAAGGTTTACTTACACAATCTCGGAGCCGAATCATAGTATTCTTCAGGTTTCAGGTCACTTAAACCACCGTGATTCTGTACAAGGAGTTTGAGCAATGTAAGGTCATCGAGATTTGTAGAATACTCCCCTTGGCGCATCTTCGAGCTGCTGTCCCCTTCTCTGTCGACATATCAGGGTCCTGTGGATAAATAATTGATCATCCGGCTGATCTCTTCAGATGCATAGAGTCACTATTTTTACGATCTGTACCTTTGTTGATTGTCTGAACCAACACTGTATTGATTGTCATGGAGAACGTTCTGAAGAAGATCAGAATTGATGGACGAGATTGGAAAATCTATAGTACTTGATATAGTTTCTCAATCTACGAAAAATAGAAAATCTATAGTTAATTTACATTGAATCTTTGGTTACGAGACCAATTGAAAGAAAAAGTCCTAAAAATAAACATGACTATCACAAAGAACAGAGGAGAAAGAAGATCTAACCTGCTAACTTAAACCATCTTAAAAGCGAAGCTGAATGTTGATTAAACAGAATCATCTTCAGCGATGGAATTTTCGATCCGACAGATGAAAGGTGAGGAATTTTCGAGCCGAGGAAGGTGAGAAGATGAAAAATAATCTTGCCGACAGAGAGAGAGAGATAGCGATAACTTTAGTTTCTTAGGTTTAACGATTTTTTTTCCCGGAAAAAAAATTCTGTTATCACACAATTGGGCCATTTTTAACTTCATAGATCCATTAAGATTAGTCAATTATTTACTGTGTTGGGCCACCAGTATTTTTGTTGTTTGTGATATTATACTTATTGACATTTAAATTTTTTATAAAATATATAGGTAATTATATTGTTATCTAAAAAAATTAAATACTATATATTTCTAATATGAAATAATATTTTTCAAATACAAGAATAACATTTGTTCGACATAATGTAATTTTATACAAAATTAAAATAATTAACAATTTTCTATTATTACAATAGAAAATAAACAATGCAAAGAAAATAAAATATATATATATATATATACCAATGTATTTGTATTTTTGAATGTTATAAATACATTAAAGATAATAAATATGAATCATACGATAGCGAATAGCATGCAACATACCTTATTCAACCCAATCATTTTCTATTGCAGATAAGTCGATAATTATTTTACACATTAAAACAAACACCCGCCCAGTCGGGCGGGTCAAGATCTAGTTAGTGTTTAATTGTATAAGTCGTACAATCGTGGAATTAAAAATTCAACCACTTACCATAAAGGTTTTAAAATTAGCATGATTTAGCCACTTCCAGACCAAAGCCGGTTCGTAAGCAAAATAAAGATGACGTTTCTAAAAAAATATTTATTCAATTATTCATTTTGTTCCACAAAAATAATGTTTATGCATTACCATACTAAACCACATTAAATTTATATTTAAAGGTAGAATTATAAATTTTAAATAAAACTAAACTAAAACCAATTTAATAAACTCAAATAACTTAAATTTAATATTATGAAATAAAAATTACAAAAACAGAATATATATATATATATATATATTTGTAAAAGTTTTACACTTATGGAAATAATTTTTTTGCAGCAGTTAATTTTATTATTTTATGAAGATTTACGCACAGTTTATTAGCACTACACTAATTAAATTGTTATTGTGGATTTCTGTTTAAAGATTTCACACATCCTTTTTATAATTTATTTTAATTAATATATACAAAAGAGAAAAACCATATATATTATTTTTGTCAACAAGAAATTATATATTTCTAAACTTTGAATTATAGGTCTCTTTTTTTATAACACTTGATTTTATTAATTTTGAAATGATTGTACATAATCCCCATGTAACTCATTTGTTATGAAAGATGGAACATAGAAATGGAATAAATATTGACAGGTCTCTTTTATCGTGTAGAAACACTACTAGTAGTACTACATTTCCACGTCAAAATTCAGGTTTAAATTACCTTTTATCTGAACCAAACCTTATTGGGCCCAATCAAGAGTCCGTACTATTCTACACTTTTGCCAATCTAATAAAAGAGTTTACCGAAAATAGTTAAAGCCCAGCACATATAGCTGACGCAACCAAGACACGTAATCAAAGTACGCATCTTCTTTCTTAACGGCGTCACGAGTGAAACAACATTTGTAGGTACATATTCTGGAACAGTCTTAACACCGTCAATCTTCTCTCATCCTTCTCGTATACCAAAGGAAGTCTCTAGAACCCTTTTTTTCACCCGAATATATAAACCCCACATTAATACCAACCTCAGCTCTCCTCACAAAACTGAACTGTTCTCTCGCGATTCGTCTTACCTCAACGCTACTTTCAAATTCGAGATGGATGAAGATTTCGAGATGCCTCCCGTCGGTGGAATCAACGGCGGAGACGACGACATGGATTTCGGCGACGACGCGGCGTTCCTCAAAGTCGGAGAGGAGAAGGAGATCCAGCAAGGTTTGAAGAAGAAACTCGTCAAGGAAGGCGAAGGATTCGAGACTCCTGAGAACGGCGACGAAGTTGAAGGTAAAAAAACATCAGATTCGAAAATCTCCAATTTTTGTGATGTTATTTCGATTTGACTTAGCTGAGACTTCGATCGATCTTTTCTACAGTGCATTACACTGGTACTTTGCTCGATGGGACCAAGTTCGATTCGAGCCGTGACAGAGGAACGCCTTTCAAATTCACTCTCGGTCAAGGTCAGTGGATTCAATCTCTCCTTGATTATGATTGTTTAGCTTTAGTATCTATCATTAGCAACTCATTAATCTAATTAGGTTAAATTTGGGAAGATCTGTGTGAATTAAGTTGAGATTGTTGTTTATTCTTTCTATCTTGGCAATGAGTGTGTTTGCAGGTCAGGTTATTAAGGGATGGGATATTGGTATTAAGACTATGAAGAAAGGCGAAAACGCTGTGTTCACTATCCCTTCGGCGCTGGCGTATGGTGAATCTGGTTCTCCGCCGACTATTCCTGCCAATGCCACGCTTCAGTTTGATGTGGAGTTGCTTTCCTGGTCTAGTGTTAAGGACATATGCAAGGACGGTGGTGTGTTTAAGAAGATTGTTGCTGCGGGGGAGAAGTGGGAGACACCAAAGGATCTCGATGAAGTTCTTGGTCAGTGATCTTTGTCACTTACTTTATAAATTTGTGCACCTTTTGATATTTTTCTGATGTGTTTTCCGGTGTATTTGTATGTTTCAGTTAAGTATGAAGCTAAGCTTGAGGATGGTACAGTTGTTGGGAGATCTGATGGTGTTGAGTTCACTGTTAAAGATGGTTAGTGCTTTGTTTCTTATGACAAATCATGGGGGTGTAGGATAGTATGTTCTGTCTCTGACAATCTTTGTGGTCTATGTCATTATATAGGTTGCTTCTGTCCTGCGCTTGCTAAGGCTGTGAAAACCATGAAGAAGGCAGAGAAGGTCCTCCTGACAGTTAAACCACAATGTAAGATAGTTTGGCTTCGAGTGTGTTTTCTTCAGTGATTGTGGTGATAGTGTGCACATCATCTCTTATTCCAACGTGCTTATAAATTTGACAGATGGTTTCGGGGAGAAGGGCAAGCCAGCCTCTGGTGGTGAAGCTGCGGTTCCTCCAAACGCGACACTTGAGATCGAGCTGGAGTTGGTTTCCTGGAAGACAGTTTCTGAAGTGACAGATGATAACAAGGTCATCAAGAAAATCCTGAAAGAAGGGGAAGGATATGAGCGTCCCAACGACGGAGCGGTCGTGAAAGGTTTGCTATCTCAGATTTTGAGCGTATGCGTCTCTTCTCCAGTAACAGTTACTTACAAGTGTTTTATTTGTTACTTTCTGGCAGTGAAACTGATAGGGAAACTTGGAGACGGTACTGTATTCCTAAAGAAAGGTCACGGTGAAGGTGAAGAGCTCTTTGAGTTCAAAACTGATGAAGGTAACTACAGTTTTGAAAATTTCCTATTAATAAATTTGATGTTCTGGACTTCATCGTTTTAATAGATTTTGATGTATGCTCTTAACAGAGCAAGTGATCGATGGACTTGATAAAGCCGTGATGAAGATGAAGAAGGGTGAAGTGGCATTGGTGACCATAGACCCAGAGTATGCTTTTGGTTCAACTGAGTCAAAGCAGGAATTAGCTGTGGTGCCGCCAAACTCAACCGTCTATTATGAGGTTGACCTTGTGTCTTTCGACAAGGTTAGTGCAGTTTAGCCCCTACTTCAGGGAGTAAAGCAGAATATAGGTGTGTCTAACACTTGTTTGTCACTGTATTTTCAGGAAAGGGAATCGTGGGACATGAACACTGAGGAGAAGATTGAAGCTGCCGGTAAGAAGAAGGAAGAAGGAAATGCCAAGTTCAAAGCAGGCAAATATGCACTCGCTTCCAAGAGATACGAGAAGGTAATAAATATGAAGCGTTCGATGATTTGTACGTTTCTTACGTTGAAACCATCATCTTCTAACATGGTTTTGGTTTCTTTTCAGGCTGTCAAATTCATTGAATACGACTCATCCTTCAGTGAGGAGGAGAAGAAGCAAGCAAAAGCATTGAAAGTGGCGTGCAACCTGAACGACGCAGCATGCAAACTGAAGCTGAAAGAATACAGGCAGGCTGAAAAGCTATGCACAAAGGTAAACTAATTGGTGGATAAGACTTGCATATCCTCTCTTTTTTTTATACCTTCAGAGCCAACAAAGGTGTGCTTTTGGATTATATGTTTAGGTGCTAGAGCTGGAAAGCACCAATGTGAAAGCTCTTTACAGGAGAGCGCAGGCCTACATGGAGTTGGCTGATTTGGACTTGGCCGAGTTTGATGTCAAGAAGGCCCTTGAAATTGATCCCGATAACAGGTTTGTTTTCTTCATATGCCGGAGTGAACATTATGGATCGTAAAGTTAAATCTACACTCTCATTTTTTGCTTTTTTTATTATCGAAATGATAGGGAAGTGAAGGTGGAGCAGAGAAGGTTGAAGGAGAAAATGAAGGAGTTCAACAAAAAGGAGGCCAAGTTTTACGGAAACATGTTTGCAAAACTATCTGTAAGTATCTCTCTAATCTTTTACCAAAACGTTTGTTGATTGTAAACGTAATTGACCAAACTTTATTCTTTGGGTGAGAATATGCAGAAGTGAAGCAGCAGCAGCAGCAGCAGCGTCATGGGGAATAGCTTTGGATGTTTTTCTCGTTTATGTATCTTTGCTTAATTTCCATTTAAGTTGTGTTTTTAGATGAGACCTTCAAGACATTGTTGTTCTTTATTAAATGTTAGCTTTGATAATTTATAATCGAGATACTTATCGTCCCTTGTGTGAATTGATTAGAATTCATCAAAAGCAAATGTTTTTGTGAGGATTTTGCTACGTTCTATCAAAAATGTCTTAAGGCTAAACTCATCAACATGCTCTTACTACAGAAGATCAACCGAGGATAACATTAAACACGAACGATGCATAGAACTTTTCTTTGGGATATATAATCTTATAAGAATACTCAAAAGGAATATACTAGCTGCTCGAATTCTTGTCCGTCCATAGGACTTGGAAAAAATCCTTCAGGTACCATCGGATATCCTTCCTAAGCACTGGTCTTGCGTCAGATTAGATAATATATAACAAATTTGCAAAAGGCAAAAATATAAAAATTAACATAGAAAATAAAAAGAAACAAGGAATATTCTCAGATAAATGCTCCACCACAACAACTCACTCAAACGCTCACTTTATATTCGAGTCTCTCACCTTTTCACTTCTTACTTGTCACTAAAACACACTCATCTATGGCGATCTTCTCTAAAACCAAACGTGTCACCGAACCACTGGACGATGAGGCCAAGGCTCGAATCTTCAGCAACCACAGCAGCACACTACACCAAGACGACTCTCCTGAACTCGAGTTTCTCGACGATGGTCCCGAAGACGAAGTACAAACATTCTACGACTCTGACTCCGATCTGTCTGAGAATTCTCCAAGGGAACGTTCCGGTGAAGCTAGTGAGAAGATCTTGAAGATGGCCTTAAACTTCTCCGACTATGATCCTTATCGGAACACATTGCTAGCTCACGTTTCGAAAGCAGCGGAAGCATACTCCGGTTTCAGATCCCAGCGGAAGCACCTTTTCAAAGACAAGGTTGCATCGTTTCTACGAGAGCTCGGACACGACGCCGCCGTTTGCGTCACCAAATGGAACTCATCACCTAAACTCACCGCCGGGAGCTACGACTTCATCGACGTCGTTTACAACCACCCCGCTGGTGGTGATGATCATCATCGTACAGCATCCGTTCGCTACTTCGTCGATCTAGACTTCGCTTCCGAGTTCGAGATCGCGAGGCCGACGAGCCAATACGCGCTCGGCGTGTTACAGCTGCTGCCTCGTGTTTTCGTAGGAAAGGAAGAGAATCTTAGGACGGTTGTGAGAGAGTCTTGCGACGCGGCGAAGAGGTCGTTGAAGAGCCGCGGATTGTCTCTCCCTCCGTGGCGGAGATTCTCTTACTTGCAACGCAAGTGGTTCGGTCCGTGCACGAGAAGGGTGGTCGGATCTAGTTTCGAAGTGGCGCCGTTGAATAAAGACGCCGTTAGCTGTCGTTCCGTGGGGTTTGATGACGCCGTCACTGCACGTTTGTTCATCAGGACGTGATGATCCGCGCATCCATGCAGCGTGTAGTAGTAGTATTAAATGAATAGTTAAGTAGGTATTTCTACACTTTTTTCCCATCGATTTTAAGGAGACTAAAATATTTATTAGAATCTTAAAATTAAGGCCATGATGTCAAGGTTAATGTTGTACCACTGGGTTAAGTGGCATTAATAATCATATGCTTTTCTCGACCAGAAAAAAATAATCATATGCTTTTTTAACAAATAATAATAATCATATGCCTAATATTTCTCCATGCGACATTCTTGAAAGGTTCCAGTATCAAATGTTTCTTAAACTCTTCAGTTATATTTGTAACAAACATTTTGCGCAGAACTTTCAAATAGTTTTACCCCGCTACAATTTTACACAAGGGTCAGATCCTGTATGATCAACGGAAACAGAAAGCGATCATCCAATAGAGAGCGCGGAAACTGATATCCAACGGAGTCATTTCCGATTAATCTTTTAAGCAAAACCAAAAATATTTTGACACTCTTTGGGACATGTTACTCTACAACCAGATCAATTCAACTTTTACAAAACATAGCAGCCACAAGTCCATGTTTTGTTTGCTTGGTTTATAGGCCGGTTCTGCTTATATGATGTATACGGACCTCTTCCAAACAACTAACTGACACAAAATAGACTGACATGCTGGGAAACCCATAGAAACTTTAGGAGTTGCTGGTCTGATCATTGACTTGATATTCGTTGAACATTTTCTAACATTTGTTTCTGCTTTCAGTGTCAAATACTTACTTTGCTTTCACTTGAACGGAGGTCATAAATAGCATAAAATGGGACGTGAACCATCTTTTACCAGCCAACGTAGGAGGAACCTGAGCGTTTTTCGATTCTTTGTTTTGTTTTCCACCAAATCGTATGGTTAAAATTGTAATCTGAGTGTTCAAGACCTTGGAATAGTTCTTTTTCTTTTTTTTTGGCACAATGACCATGGTATAGTTCTTTTTTTCTGTAACAGACCATGGAATAGTTCACACAACTGTCCTATGTAATAAAAACTCTTATGTATCTTCTCTTTTTCAGAGACTTTTGTCGTCTATTACGAACCAAACAACAATTCTTTTCCTTTGCCACTACGAAAACTTATGCTAGCTAAACAAAAAATAGTTTTGTAAATGTTTTCCTTTTCCATGCAAGTCTAAGAAAGTAGAAATTTCTTTTCTTTTTTGCATATTTGGGTTTGAATATAAGAAAGGAAAGAAATGGTAGATGCATGAACCTTTTGACTTGAATGCATGATTTATAGGCCGGTTCTGCTTATATGATGTATACGGACCTCTTCCAAACAACTAACTGACACAAAATAGACTGACGTGCTGGAAAACCCATAGAAACTTTAGGAGTTGCCTGGTCTGATCATTGACTCGATATTCGTTTAACATTTTCAAACTGTTTCTTCTTGCAAAGTCAAGTACTTACCTTGCTTTCACTTGAACGGAGGTCATAAATAGCATAAAATGCGATGTGGACCATCTTTGCCAGCCAACGTAGGACGAACCTGAGCGTTTTTTCGATTCTTTATTTTGTTTTCCACTAAATCATATGGTTAAAATTGTAACCTGAGCGTTCAAGACCTTGGAATAGTTTTTTTTTTTTTTGGCACAATGACCATGGAATATAGTTCACACAACTGTCCTACGTAATAAAAACTCTTATGTATCTTCGTTTTTTCTTTTTTGAAAGCATGTATCTTCGCTTTTTCAGTGACGTTTGTCGTGTATTACGAACCAAACAACAATTCTTTTCCTTTGCCACTACAAAAACTTGTGCTAACTAAACAAAAAAATTAGTTTTGTAAATGTTTTCCTTTTCCATGCAAGTCTAAGAAAGTAGAAATTTCTTTTCTTTTTTGCATATTTTGGGTTTGAATATAAGAAAGGAAAGAAATGGTAGATGCATGAACCTTTTGACTTCACTGCATGATATCCGATATTACTTTAAAAGTTACCTTAGAGCATTTTTAAAATAAGATTTGGAATATTCTGTAATTGATACATCATACATGGATATCATTCAGTGACTACACTATGGCATGTTAGCTAAAATTTTGGATACATGAATACAAAATAAACTGATTTAATCAATATAGAGATACATATTACTCTTGCATTTATCAATACATATCAAGAAATATATGACAATTTTACTAATTATATAAAAAGTTGAAAGATAGTGTCGTTACTTGCAAATGTCCAAACAAAACTAATCAGTAGACACTTGTAAAACAGGTCAAATAATAGTAATTGCTTTCCGTTTCAGCTCTTAATTACTTTGTTTTTACATTCTCACGCAACTTGTTCTTAGTTTCTTATATAAACAAAAACCCAAAAGCAACCACACCATCGGTAATGTCAAAGTAACACCTAATACTATCACTTTACAAAAAAAATATCTATTAAATCATCCTTGTTTCTAAAGGATCGTAGAGATGCAGAATGAGATGGAAGAGAAATTTGAAGATTGGAGGGGTAGAGAGGCAATCCCTGGCAAGCATGGTGGAATTAGAGCTGCTTCCATCGCTTGTGGTAAATTTCAATAACCCAACAAAAATAACCTTATAAATATTGCACTTTTATTATATATGGATATTTGGTGTGTGCTAATGTAGTTGTGGAGATAATGGAGAATATGGTGTTCTTAGCATGTTCAACCAACTTCATCACATACTTCACGAAATCATGGCATTACTCATCAGCCAAAGCATCAAACATGGTGACCAACTTCACAGGAACTTCGTTTTTGCTCACTATCTTTGGTGGTTTTATCGCTGACTCTTTTCTCACTCGCTTCACCGCTTTCGTCATCTTTTGTTCAATTGAACTCCTGGTAACAAGAAAAAATCCATTAAATTACTTAAAATAATCAAAATTACTTAAAAGCTCCTTTTTATAGGGATTAATCTTGTTGACCATCCAAGCTCATATCCCTAAGTTACAACCACAAGGAGATAACACTCCTTCGACTCTTCAATCAGTGGTTCTATTCACAGGACTTTATGCAGTAGCTACAGGTGTTGGAGGTGTCAAAGCCTCTTTGCCTGCTCACGGAGGCGACCAGCTTGATAGTCGAAACCAGAAACTTATCTCAGGATTCTTCAATTGGTATTTCTTCTCTATCTGCTTTGGAGGCGTCTTGGCCGTAACAATTATGGTTTGGATTGAAGAAAACAAAGGATGGAGCTCCAGCTTCGATATCTGCACCGTGGTTTTAGCCTCTGCACTCTTTCTTTTCACCGTGGGATTTCCTATGTATCGGTTCAAGCGTCCAACAGGAAGCTCTTTGACCAGAATTGTGAACGTGTTTGTTTCTGCCGCAAGAAACCGAAATAGGTTTGCAACGGATGCAGAGATGACGCAGAATCATAACTCTACCGACAAAAGCATTCATCACAACAAATTCAAGTAATGCTAAACACGTACTTTTTCGTCTTTTGTTTTTAAAATATCTGCACTAACATAATTAAGCTTTGTCCTAAGTCCTAGTTACGTCCTAAAACTAAAAATGGTTCCCTTAGAAATTAATAAAGAAGCTTTCATAATTTTGATTCCATGCATTTCAACTAGTATTTTTACCTTTTAGAATTTCATTTTTTTTTGAAAAATAAAATATATTTTCCAATAAAAATGATTGAGATAGATAATTAGACTCTCCTGACTAAATTTGAAAGACGTGGGTATAATTAATAAAAATGGTTATTTCAAAAGCCATAGTTTATATATTAAAAAGCCATCGGTTCTTATTGTATGTATTAAAGTTCATTTTATCTAACGATTTATGATTTATATGATTCAAATGCGTTATAACGTAATAATGATTCAGTACAAAACAGAGCTTCAAGACCGGTATTGGTATTTGATTTTCAGGTTTTTAAATAAAGCAAAGCTCAACAATAATATCTCAGCAACAGAAGTTGAAGAAACAAGAACATTTCTAGCTCTCCTACCAATCTTTGCGAGCACAATTGTAATGAACTGTTGCTTAGCACAGCTCTCAACCTACTCCGTACAACAAGGCATGTTGATGAACAGAAAAATCACGCAGTCCTTAGAGTTTCCTCCCGCTTCTCTCAACACTATTGCTCTCTTATTTATGCTCTCTTCTATAGCGTTCTACGAACTCTTTGGAAAAAGAATCTCATCAAACAATAACGAAAGGTCGTCGAGCTTCAATTTGAAACGCATAGGAGCAGGCCTAGCTCTCACCTCTGTTGCAATGGCCATAGCAGCCATCGTGGAGGCCAAGAGAAAACAGAAGTTGGTTCACAACAACATCAAAATCTCCGTGTTCTGGTTAGAGTTTCAGTATGTTTTGCTGAGTTTCTCGGATGTGTTGACTCTTGGAGGAATGTTAGAGTTCTTCTATAGAGAATCTCCTGCGAGTATGAAGAGCATCAGCACGGCGTTGGGGTGGTTTTCCACCGCGTTAGGTTTCTTCCTAAGTACGGTTCTTGTGGATGTTATTAAAGCTGTCACGGGGTGGCTCGATGGAAAAGATGTTAACGGATCCAGACTCGAGCTGTTTTATGCGGTCCTGTGTGTTCTTAACACCCTTAATCTTTTTAATTATATTTTCTGGGCGAAAAGATATTAAGCAAAAAAAACAAGAAAACAAAGTATGTGCTTGTTTTTTTTCAAAAGTACTCTTTAGTTTTGTTAATGATTGGCATAATCTTTCAGTGTAAATGCTAAGCATAATGTGTGTGTGTGCTCTCGTCATATAGCGGAAGTCTATATCAAGTCACTTGTGTACTTGTTTCTTGTGGTGGTTCGCAAGATGGTTGAGATGTCACTGTAGTAAAGTGACGAAATAGTAAGAACAGTCGCAACAGCTGTATATTGACATTTTGTAAACTGTTTAAAAAAATAAAAATAATAAAAAGAAGGAAATAAAAAGTTACAAGTATTTAAAATTATGGCTTTTAAGATACTTTGAAAATGAAGTATACACATCTGTTGTTTTTTCATTGATCAAAAAAAAAATTGAAAACTAAACTATTATTAAAAGATGGAATTGATTCCTAGTTTTCTCAATTAGTCATACTCAACTAACTATAAGGAGGCTTACTGAATGTTGAAGAAGGAACTTTGCGAGGGGAAATCAATTTGAAGAAGCAAGTTCTCCCATTATGGTAACTAGATGAATGCCCACTGTACATGTGAGTATTTGTGCAATGCAAGTTCAGTATCAAGTATACATAATATAGCGAGTATTCATCTTGTATCCAGCCGTATCCAAGATGCACTTTCATTGCTTTACACTCTCACTACTGTCAATGCAAAGTCTTCTTCTATATCCAAAGTAAACATTATTTTTGGAGCTTTCATCTTTAGTACATTGATTTGTTCATATATATTATGCTTATGCCTTCATCTTCTTCAAAAGAAAAGAAACGACGTCCTACTCAACCTTTCCAAGGAATAAAATTTATAAACAGATACTCACAAATAGTTTCTTATTCAAATTAGAGACGATCATCCACTATGGTATCTTAGCTTTGTTTGTTTGAGAACTCCTTGCTTTTTTGTATCTTTTCTTTTCTAACTCTCTTTAAATGTATGTATGTCAAACCTTGTCTCTCGGTAAATATCCACAAGTGCATGTTCATATGCAATAGACATGATTTTTTCAGTCAAAGAAACTTAGTGAAACATGAGAAGACTTGTCGTGAGATATAAAAGAAACAAATGTGCCAGAACATCTTTAATCAAGCTGTGAGGAAACCAAGAACAACAAGAGTTGAGGTTGCAAGATATGTAGAAAAGGAATCCAAAGTTGCTGATGCATACTCCATATGCAATATGCATTATTTTTTCAGTAAAAGAGACTTAGCAAAACATGATAATTGTTTATACTGACGTGGGATAAAGAAGAACCAAGTTCGCCAGAACATCATTAATACTGATGTGTCACCTAGAGTAAAGGTTGCAAGATCTGGAGAAAAAGAAAAAGAATCCAAAGATGTCACAAGCTCTATCCAAGTTTCTCAGACTGATAATTGTTGTATTGATGAATACATCCATGTAAATCTCTTCTTTTCTTTAGATTCTCTAAGCTAAAGAGCAAGAGGTCAACAAAAACATTTGGCTGGAGTATTCCAACATGAAGAAACACACAACACAACTTCAAGGATAAAACATTTGATTTCTTATACCATTAGTAAAAATTCATTTTTAGAATCATTTTGACAAATTTTGAAAACTCCCAAAAGAACAAAAAAGAGCAGGTAGAAAAGGAGATATAGAGAGTTACAGTTTCCACATATATGAATAAATGTATATTGGTTGAAAGAGTATCTATGCAAATGTAAGAGCCAAAATTAGGTCAACAAAAAGTAAGAATATAAAGGTTAATTTCTTCACAATAAGAGTTTAGTGTTTACATGTTATCTAATATGTCAACTTTGCATAATTATTCCACAATTGTACTCACTGACCTTCTCAATTATTATATTGTACTTGTTGAACTCAAAAGAGGTCTAACATTTTCCTCATCTAGGTATAGTACCACTTCTTGTCTATGATGATCCCATCAAATTTTATCTGTGGAAATCAAAATTATCATGGCCAGTTAGAGTTTCTTATCAGGCATGTCAGGCGTTTCAAAGGCTAGATTGTTGTGTTTTTTCAAGAAGTTTGATATTATTGTCTGCTATAACCTAAGAGTGCTTACTTTGGAATTAGGAGAGTAGTTTGCACTGAAGTCAGTGATATCGTTGAAGTAAGCTTCTTTTGTTTCCGGTCAAACTCTTTCTTTCTGGAGAACAACGAAAGAGTTTAACCTAGATGTTCAAAGATTAGAAAAAGGCAATTGTATACCTTTGCTTTTTGTTTTCTTGAGAAATACTTATTTTCCAATAAATAGGTTTATATCTTTTGACCATCTCTTTGTTAAATCGATGGAATGTGATGTATTTGATAGAATTTATTGAAGGTTGTAATTCATCTACAATAGATTAAAAAATGCAGGTGGAACGGGGCATGGTATCTCCTCTAACAAAAGACCTCTGAAGAGGGAAAAAAGTATTGCTGGTGGCTAACTATAGTTGTTTAATTTTCAGGGGTTATATTTGTCGAGAAAACAAACCTTAAGGGTCTTTTTAATTATTTCAAGTAACGTTGGTTTGATGGACAAGTAAAAAAAAAGATGAAAGATGAAAAAACAGAACCTTTCACCTAGGAAAGAGGCTTCGATCCTCGCAACTAAAACAAGTATCCAAAAGTTTTGGTGTGGGTGGCTTCGTCAAATTCTCAGTCTGCACTTTGAAAAAGTTAAAGAGGAAGATCAATACTTTGATCGATCTTCTTCCACCCCCAAGGAGAAAGAGAAAGATGGGTTCTCATGTTCTTAGGTCTCCCATTACCTTGCGCTCTTACAGCAGCTCCCTCGTTGGCTTCTTCTCCAAATCTCCTAATCCTCTTCTCTCTGGTATTTTCTCTAACTTACTGGTTTCTTCGCAATTCAATGTATATACTTTGGGTTTATTCTGATTCTGGAGACTTTTTTTTCTTCATTTCTGGAGTTTTCTTCGTTGAGTAATTTCCACAAACACTTAGAGTGCATTCTCAGTTTCATGGATGGGAAAAACCCAAATTTTATAGTCCTAATTGTAAAATTCTAGAGGAAAGAGACAATCTTTGTGATGAAATGTTGTTCATTTTTGGATTCAGCGTCCAAGTTATTATGAAATGTTGACAGCTTTGTTTTTTTTTTATCTTCTTACTTTTCTTCACTCATGATTTGTGATTTATCTGTCCAGCGAGATGGGTTAAAGCAGGAGAAGTCAGTTCCGTCAGATGTCTTACTTCTGCTATACGTGGAAAGAAGTAAGCGTCTTTTCTTCTAATATCAAAATCAGGAAGCTTTACATCTTTCTGTAATGAAACTCTTATTGTTCTATAACAGCAAGAAACAGAGACTTGATGAGGCATGTCTCGAAAGGTATCAGGAATACAGCCGCACACTAATACAATCATGGATTCTACAAGGTACATACAACAAAACACATAGTAGTTTATGTTATTCGTCTTTAAAAAAAAGAGAAGTTCTTGGTGTAGCTTAAGCTTTAGTGTTAACTATGCTACAAAGGCTTAACTCTAGTGTGTATGTTATTTAGGCAAAGTGCTTGTAGATGGGAAAAGAGCTAGCAAAGCTGGGATGCCTGTAGCCAATGGTGTATCCATTAAGATTACAGCTGAGGTTCCCAAATACGTATGTAGGTGATTATTCCAACCCTTATATTTATACGGTTTCCGTAGTGCTTTGAGATCATTTTTCTTTTGTCAGACTGTTCTATCTCTGTTGTCCTCAACTTGCAGAGGTGGGCTGAAGCTGGAAGCTGCAATAGAGAAGCTAGATGTTGATGTTTCTGAGAAAGTGGTTCTTGATTCTGGACTTTCTACAGGAGGGTTTACAGATTGTTTGCTTCGTTATGGTGCTGCTCATGTGTATGGTGTAGATGTTGGTTATGGTCAGGTGCTAAGTTTTTGTTCAAAACAGATTGTTTGATTTTCTCTCCTGCAGTCAGAGTCTCCTAATTACTAAATAGTCAGTGTATTGTAACAGGTTGCGGATAAAATTCGTAATGACAAGAGAGTGACTGTTATGGAAAGGACAAATGTGAGATACCTCCCAGGTCTCCCTCAAAAAGTCGATGTAGTGACGCTAGATCTCTCCTTCATTTCCATTCTCAAGGTAAGTTTGGTTCTGTTCATTTTGTTTGCAGAAACTATGATAATTGACTGTTATGTTTTAATATGCTTAAAACTGATGGAACAGGTGATGCCAGCTGTTATGAATGTGATGAATGAAGATGCAACTTTAGTTACCCTTGTTAAACCCCAATTTGAAGCTCGGCGATCACAGGTAATCAAAACTATTTGATTATTTTACACAGTAAACTCTGAGAAAGCATTCAAATCATCTTTGTAATTTGTTACAATTTGTTCTTCAACATTTTTTGTTGTTTCTCTTCAAGGTTGGGAAGGGTGGGATAGTGAGAGACCCTGAAGTACATCAGGAGGTATGTTTGTATTTCCGTTTAGTCTTTGCGACAATGGATTCTTTGTATGTTCTTTCTAACGTAGTAGTAGTTACAATCTTTTGATGTCTTGAGAAGGTCCTTGAGAGGATAATAAATGGTGTTGAGAGCTGTGGATTCACCAACAAAGGGTTTATCGAATCTCCAATCAAGGGCGCCGATGGAAACATAGAGTTCTTGGTTCGCTTCGACCGAGGGACGGTTAAAAAACCCGAAGAAGAAGAGTAGTCCTATCCTAGACTTTATATATTGTCGTTGCTGGGGAAATGCTATTGTTTCTTGTCACTCCTCATTTTACAACTATTATTTTGTTTTGGTGATATCATTAATTGCAAGTTAATCATTTCAAAAGATCTTAAGAAGAGTATTTTGGTCTTATACATGAACTTCTTCATTTGATGGTTGAAACTTATCATACAGTGCAAAGGAAAAATACTATTCGGAGTGTCTGCGTCATTTTTTTCGTCTTGTCACTATAAACCCGTTGTCTATATCATCCTGGACTGCAATATAAAAAATAACAGCAAGCACAATAATTCCGCAACAACAAGTCTGAGGATTCAGTCTGTCGAAAAGAAGTGACGCAACTGAATCTTGAAAAGGTTAGCTTTTTACAAAGCAAAGACAGCTCTTGAGATCTAACACATGTCTTTCAATGTATTACAAGTCTTTTACTACCAAGTCTAAAACATGTCTTTTAATGGTCTTGTAGTATCATCATCAAGTCTTGCCACCACTGCAAAATAGAGGGCAAACATTAAAATGGGAGAAAAAAATAGATCTTTTGTGAAAGCACAAAATCGAGGAACGTGAATATGCATACCACACAATCATTAGGCTATATTCTTGAATCAGTTTTCAGTTCCAACAACGGAAGCTTCATTTTTATTTGTAGACTTTGCGTTTTTCGCAGTATACATATGCACAGGTGGAGGCAAAAGCTCCTCTTGAATGGCCTGGAAACAGCAAAACCAAAGACCAAAAAACCATCAGGATCAAAACATAAACAACCAATGTAATCTCTCTACCAAAAGCCAAAACATCAATAGACAACATACCAACCAACCATTCTTCCCTCTCGCACCGCCTTTGATGTAATAAGCCTCTTTAAATCCATTCTCAACAAGCAATTCAGCCACTTTCATGGAGTTACCATCAAAACTGCCTTCCACAACAAAGTTACAAACATGTAAGAGACAACACGAAGCAATGTTTAAAAAAAAAAGTTTGAAGCTTTTGGTCCTGAATCCTTACTTGTCAAGTACACAAACAACAGTATTCTCCGGATCAGAGAAGCTTCCTTTAACTCTCTTCAAGAACCCGGACTCATCTTCTTCACTATACGGAACCTGAACCGAGCTCTTACCCAGAAACTTGAGACTCGGCGACGCCAACGAAGCCAAAGTCTTCTCGTCTCTGATATCCAGAAGCTGCGAATCAGGCTGGCTCTTGAGCTTCCGAAACGCGTTGATGGCGGATATCGGTTTATACTTCCTCAGGTAGAAGATCACAGCCGGGTAAACCACGAGGTACATGAACGTGCATCCCGCCACGAAGAACGGGTACTTGTTGAAAAAGTTGTCGATTGTGATCAGAATCGACTCCAGATCGATTTTCCCGGTGGATTGGTCGGAGATCGAGGTGAAGGGGGCTGTTGATGATGCGAGGACAGGGGAACAGAGGATGGTGGTCTGAGAAAGAGTTATGGATAGATGGGTTTTGGACAGAAGCTGTAATGAAGAAGATGTGTTGTTGAGTGGAGTTTGGTCGGGGTTTGGGGTTTGAGGAGTGGAGGGTTTGCATTGGTTTCGCGGAGGAGGAGAAGATGCGAGGATTGTCGGAAGAGAGGTCATCACTAAATGGCGACGAGAGTTCGATGAGTGTGGAAGGAAGCGCCAAGAAGAGGATAAGAAAAATTAAAGGTCTCATTTGTTTGCGTAATTAAAGTTATCTTATAAAATTGGATCAACAATATAAAATGTGACGGCAAAGCTGTAAAATGTCTATTTTGTCAGTTATTATCTTGTAGAAAGAACATAGGACTGTATTGATATTTCTCTAACAGCATGAATTTTGATTTATTCTTAAAACTTAACATGATCAAATTTTAAACATAAAACCTATATTATTTTACAAGAAATGTAGAAAAAATAAATACTTGTGTCTCTGTTTCCCTCCGCTCTCTATATATGTTATATTTTTTTATGGCAAAAACAAACTGGATTACATTTTACAACTTACACAAACAAAGCTGATCCCACCTTAAATAAACTAATGAGATGAGTTATGTTCATCGTCTGAAGATGAAGAGGAAGAAGAAGACGAAGACTGCTTTCGTCCGAACAGTCCAGGCAGAGGCTGTGGCAGCATTGGGTTCACTGGAACTGGAAACTTGTGAGCAGAACTAACCATTGTTCTTTCGTTTATCATCCCTACTTCTTTGCAGACTCTGTCCACTACCCCGAGGAAGTCTCGAACCACCAAAAATATCCTAAACGGATGCGCTTCTTCTTTAGCCGAGTTCCCATGGAAATACTCTGTGATCTCTTTCACAAGAGACAACGCTACGCTCTCTTGAGCTTGTACTCTGATGATATCTTCTTCAGCTCTTTTCAGAAACGTGTTCATAGATTCCAAGAATCTCTCGCTATTGCTGCTGCTTTCTTCTGTGATTGTTGATTGGATTTGGATTGCTTCGTTGATCTTGGTAATGCCTTGGGAAAGCTTGGAGACGTAGCTGCTTAGTACTTCTGAGTCCATTGCAGCAGCTTTCTTGACGTTGCTAAGCTCCGAACTTAGACTTGATACTACTTGGAGGCCGAGTTTCCTGCATTTGATGTCATCCGTTTGTGTATTGTCACCTGAGAGACGTGTGCCTTCTGCTCGGATGATCTCTTGAACAACGAAATGCAAGAGAGTTGTTTTCCCATCAGCGCCTTTGACATCGACCAGCTTGAGGAGCGTGTCGAGCTTGAACGCATGTGCATCGCCTCGGTTCGTCCCAACGTTCATGCGGTTTCCTGTCTTTAGAACCGCTTCTAAAAGCTTTAAGAACATCCTGCTGTTCCTCAGCTCCTCACAAGCAGCCTACCCAAAAAAAGTGTATCAAGTCGTGATTCGTTACAAACACAATGGTAACAAATAGAGAGAGAGAGAGAAGATAGCTTTTGCTTTATACATACCTCAAGAGTCTGGAAAGAGTTCTTCAGGTATTCAACCTCGGAATCAAAGTTAGCAACATAGAGCATTGCGTCAACTCTTTTAAAGGCAAAAGGGATGTCTAGCATTGCCTTGAGGAACTTCTCAGCATGTCCAAGCTTTACAGGCGAATCATCCTTGTACTCTTTTAACCTGCGCTCTTCATCTTTCGTTGGCGCCATCTTGAGTAAGCTCTCAAGAAGTTCAGTCCCAAGTGTTTCAGCATTGCCTGAAAAGTATAACAAAGAACAAGAATATGACACCAATCATTCAGGACATCAACTTCTTAGATCGTAGCTAAACAAAGACATATCAAATGTGAAACTACTAAGTATGTGACAGCATATGTTACCTTCAAGCAGAGCTTCGCAAACTTCTTCAATAGTGACATTAAGTGCACGAAGCAAGATTGCAATATTCTGAGCCTTCTTAGGGTCCAAGACTCTGTTCTCTTGGTTCGGGCTAGGGAGAACACATCTTGGAGTTGTCTGGCTCTGATTTGGTTTGGAGTCTAACGACTTTGCCACAAACAATGTTTCAATCATCTCTTCATCTAATCTGCAACCACACCAATCATTTCAACAACCATATTCTCAAAAAAAAAAAAAACATACTGTACTAAAGAAACTATGACATTAACTCACTTGAAAGAGCTTGATCGAAGCTGATCCCAGACCATCTCACGGTCGGAACTTGCTCTGACTTTATCCCAATGTAACGCCTTTAGCTTCGGTTTAGGAGTTTCCTCTGCAGGCTCATCATTGGCATCACTAAACGTATCTTTTTGAGTCTCTTCTGCTGAAGTCTTCTTGGGAAGGTTTTCGGATGGGATCACAAAAGGATTCGAAGGCGGAGTGAGAGGAGGTGGTCGGGCCTTAGTATTATTCCGGCGTGCCCATGTTGGAAACGATGGAGGAGGCGGCGGAGGCGGTGGTGGCACTCGCGAACCTCCTACAGTTGCTGCAGACGCAACAGGAGGCTGTAGAATCTGAGATGAAATGTTGGAGATTCGTGGAGATACATCTAAGCTGTGGCTGAAGTCTCTATCTGGAGATGATGACAGAGATGATGACGAGGCAGACTGTGGACTGTGAGAAGCTTTCTCCGGCGACTTGTGAGAAGCTTTCTCATCACGTAACGCGTCTAACTCGCTGAGGAAGCCTTGTCCCGGAGAAGAGAGTAGCTGAGACTGCAATCCTTGCCGGAGATTGCTCATGAACGCCGGTAACACCTCCGGAGACTTCTGGAAGCATCGATACGGTGATGTGGAAGCGGAAGAGTGCGTCGGTGATCGCAAGTAAGCTTCTGGAGTATCGTTAGGTCGTCTCTCTGGCGACGTTGAAGCGGATGATGATCGTGAAGAGCTTCGAGGAGAGTCGTCTTCGTCGTTGAGATTCTGGAGAGTGTTTTCTTCTTTTTTGTTGTTCTCTCTTTCTGGTGAAGTAGTCGTGAGAGATGTAACCGTCGGAGATCTCGAGATTTGACCTAATCCGCCTCCTCCGTCGGCGATTTTTGCCGGGCAGAGTCTCGGCGATAAAGAAGCTAGTGACAGCGACGGAGACCTAACCAATCGAAAATCGGTTATCTTCGCCGGGGATGATTCGGAGCTTCCGGGAGAAGTCTTCGGTGGCGGCTCCGGTGCGGAGATCACGGTTTCTTTAGGTTCGGATCTCTTCGGGCTCATCGAGGGAGAAATGCTGATGAAGGTGGATCTCCCCGGTGAGCCTGAGCTCGATGATGAGCAGGAGATAGTGTCGTTGTTCACAGATCTACTAGCGTTTTGATTCGTAACCGCCGCGAAAACTCTCCTGGACTCGGATCCGACCCGCCCGCTCGCTGAGCCTCGGGGAGAGTAAAACTCTTCCTCCTCTTCCTCTCCTATCGATCCAACCTCTGGATTCAGGCGGAAGCTTCGTTTCATGAGAGGAGGAAGAGGCTGCAGATCTGGAGATTCGAGCTTCCTCGAGCTCGAGCCGTTATTGCTACGGTTACTCCTACTCTCGGATTGATGATCCTCGACTCCTCTCGGATTCACCATCGTTCCCAAGTAGAGAAACTCCGAGCTAGTGTTGGCTGAGCTCCTCGTCGTCGTTGTCCTCTGCTTACTAACTCTACCTTCAGCATTGCGACGTGCTGAAGGAGCTGCTGATGAAGGAGGAGGCGGATAGACTCTGCGGCTGCTGTCGGTCGTCCACGTCTTGCTATCATCGGGCGCGTTGCTCTCCTGGCTGCTACTTCTTGTTCTGCGTCGCCAATAGAGCAAGGCGATTAGGGCGGCGACTAAAGCGGCGGAGGTAACGGCGGAGATTGCGACGATGAGGAGCTTTTTGGAGTTAGGCGGCGATTTGGTGGCGTGAGGGACGATGAGAGAGGAGATGTTGGCGGGGAAGGTTGCGAAGGATGCTGGAGAAGGAGGCGGAGGAGGTGAAGGGTATGTAGGGAAGAAAGGAGGTGAGGTGGCGTCTGGAGGAGTGGTGGAAGAGAAAGGAAGCTTAGGTAGCGGCGGCGGAGGAGATTGAGGAGGTGACTGTGGTGGAGAATCTACTGGGAAGAAGGGCTCGTGGAGGACTCGGCGGTCGGCGAGCGAAGATGAGAAGAGAGAGTAGAAGAACAATAAGAAGAGCATTGTGTTCTTCTTCTTTTTTCAGTGAACTAGATCTGATACTACTGTAGGGACTCTCTCTCTTTCTCTTTCACTGTCTTTATGTTTATTTTCTTCTTCAGGATTTTCTCAAGAAAAGATTAGAGAGTTTTTTTGGAGAGTGGTGGATCCAGCTAAGATTCTGCTGGGTAATGGACGAACGATCTTCTTCTTACTTAGGATTTTCACTCTCTTTTTTTTGGGTTCGTGTGTTTTTTTTTCTTTTTACTTATGGTGAGAGAGTGTGAAGAGAGGAAAGAGCAGGGAGGCCAAAAGAGCTGATGTAAGGAGAGTGGTTAATGATTCCCTTACACGTAGTAGGACCTGTTTTCTCTGACCATGACTAGTTATATTCTGACACGTGTACAAGACGTGGACTTTGTAATAGCGTTGGTTTTCTACCGCGTAAGCGTACACACTGCACAGAGCACACTGCAATGCAAGTTGATTTGTTATTTTATTCTAAAATGTTTGTAAATTTATGTATTTCTTACGGCATCGTTATATGTTACAAAGACTAGATTTTAACTATAATGAAGCATTAATGATACATGTCAAAAGGAATTTCTCATTTTTAAGCTTTTCATTTGAAAATCGTTTCTTTTTTCTTTTTCTATTTATTGGTTTTCTTCATTTAATTATGAAAAACCGATGAAAACTCATTAATAATGCTCTTATGAATTGAAATATAAAGTGATGTTGTATTACTGTTCGAGGAAGTGGGTGTGTTGTGCGAATTGTTTTTTTTTTCTTTTACCGACACTTCTCTAAATGGTCGGTTCATGCTTCCCTCAGATGCTCTGTATACCAAATGTTGGATTAAAGATTATAACACCCGTAACCAATGTACAAGTACAATATATGACTTTCAGCCACCAACGTCAATTCCACTGAATATATTTACAGATTATTTTAAGGCATTCATTATTTACAGATACTTTTCCACATTATTTTTCCTAATTAAACTGATAAGTTCTTAAAATGTTGACTACCACGAATTTGTGATTTGATTTGTTTCTAATAATTTAGTAATGTAAACATAACTGATTAGACAAGTTGTTAGAGTTGCAACTATTAGTAAAACAACTATTAATTATTAATAACTGTTAGATTTCAAGGAAAGAAACATTCATTGTTCGCCAAACGAAACCACGACACAATATGCAACCAAAGAAACTAGTAAGTATAATAGAGTATATGATCATTTGTTGCTAGACTCTAACAGCAACGTAGGCACCATGCTTGGCAGGAAGCCAGGAACAAACCGATCACATTTCATCAGGCGCATCAATCGGTTCAAGACTCTTTGTATGGTAAAACTGTATTCATTTCTAAAAAAGTATAACATCTAATGTAAATATGAAATTAAAAAATCAAATGAAGGCTAGTACTTAAAATTTCGAAATTTACTTTGAATGCGGCTGATTGTACTTTAATAATTCCTTTGCTATAGGTTGTATATTCATACCACCAACTAGATTCTCTGGTCTGCTTACAAGTAGTCTTTATTTTTTTTATCGACAAAATTACAGATTCATGTGGACTCGCTTACAAATAGTCTCAAATTCCGATTATTGTGATCAGTCTATTCCTCGCGATTTAAACGATCATTTTGGAATGTATGAAGCTTTGACTGAATTTTCCAAAGTTTATTATTCCTGTTCCACCAAATATGGTATATAGAGCAGCCGGAATAATAACGTGGACATTTAAGCTATTGCAACTAATGAGATGCATCAAATTAAATAAGATAAACTCTGTGTATAGATGACACAATGAAGGGGAAATGTAGCCTTCAGAAAATGTAATAAGTTAGTAACTAGCTCTATCTACTACAAAGCTAATTAGGTTATTGCAATTAGAAGTTGTGAAGTTTTTTGGCCAATGATCAACTCAAAGAGGGTTGGGTTTAAAGTTCAAACAAGAATCCGTCGAGATAACTGTTATATGCTTGTCAAAGAACATTGTATCACATAGGTGTTTAAGGGTATTGGTAAAATTCACTTAAAAAGGAAAATGGTTATATTTGGAGAATTGTAAGTATTTAAGATGGATGCTTTCTTCTTTGAACTAATAGAGAACCTTATAGCTTAATCAGTTGGGAATTTATCCTTGGTGATCTCAAAATACATACCCCAAGGGTAGAACTCTCCCTTGTGGATGCTGTTATAAGAGTTTCACAAACTGGCAAGTTTGGTTTAGATCTAAGCTTGCCAAAAGTGTAACAAATTTTTGAAGTTATAATCATCATTTGAGGGTAAGCATTCACTATTAGCCTATCAAGAAAATCTTAGTCAAGTTAGAGTTTGTTTAATAAATCTAGGAAACACGCTTTTTAACAAAGAATCTTAAAAGAGTCAGTTTCTCCCTGTAAAAGATTTTTTTTTTTTACTTGGCACAATGTAAAAGATATTATATCTCTCTCTATATACATTTTCGCCTATTTGCCAACATTATTTGTATTTTTGTTGAAAACTATTAAAACTGTAGTAAACGGTTCATTTTCTATTGTATCGTTACGCATAATGGTTTGTGATCTGACGTATCTTATATGTTATAATTTTCTTGGGAACCTTGTTACAAATACATTTATACTTAGTCGAATATATGTACAATACATAACTAATACTTCCATATTTAAGTTTATATAATACTATTTTGCTATTAAAGTGTTAAAATAAATATATCATTAATTTTTTTTAAGGAAAAGATGAGTCAAAAAGATAGAAGACAAAGCAAAATATAAAAAAAAAAAAATTCACTCAATGCCTAAAACACCCAACAATCTACATTCTATACATATTATAATGATGTTTTGTGGTCACTGGAGGCAGCGGCATGTGACCTAAAACCTTATTCATTTAATAGTTAGTGTAGCTTTAGATTTTAGTGAATCAAACCTAGCATGTTCTAGCAACGTTACGATTTTGTTCACTTCTGCGCAATGATAGAGTTTTTTGCGACTACTCTTAGTTCGTTTAAAATGTGAAAATTTGAGTTTACAAATTTTAATCCTTAATAATTGAACAGTCATTTGCCTATCGCTGATCGTTGCACTTAGTCACTGATCGTTGTCATCCGTTGTTATTGTTGGTCGTTGCGGTTAGTGCCTGGGAAACGAGTACAGTTGTTTACAATTATTATTGTAGTGAAAATTACGAAACTAGATTCGCATATAAGTGTATGGTCTGCTCTGGTCACTAAAATCATAACCGCATCCACACACTCAAAATTAATGATTCAGCTCCATTGCCACAGACAAAAGATAAAAAGAAAAGTTGAATCAGTGGAAGCTTTTCACAATAAAGATGTGGGTGTATAGAAAATTAGTAACGTTGCCTTTTGAAAACGTTTAAAAGTTCATTAAGCTTTCCTTTTCCTCTTTTAGTTGCAAAATGCAATGATGCGAAATTATTAGGATCAAGAATAAACACACCTGTATTTTTGACACATCGATCATATATGTGAATTTATTATTATGATACAAATTCAAGAAGCATGCACATCGATTTTATACATATCTTTGTACCTGTACGATCCTTGTTTTTGATAGAGATACAAAGCTACTGGGCCGAGTGTCACAAGAGGCCCACCTCGCAACAAGCATATCAGAGCCCAAGTCGAAGACTCTCTCTCAAGACAAGTCTCTTCCCCAACGGTCATCGACTGGAAACAGAGCTCAAGTCCAAAGATGTACGGATGTTCACAACTTGCCACAACAAAACCGATTTGAGCTGTTCTTATCCATTGAAGTTTGACTGCTTTACAGGCTGTTAGAGATAAGACAGCTCTAAGGATCTAGAGTGTTCCTAGGGCTTTTACGGTTTTGTATATAATGCTCTGTAATCTCCTCTGTAAAACTCATTCAGTAAAGTCGCATTATTCAGAGTCAATTCTATCTCTTCTTGTTCATTCTTATGGTATCAGAGCCATTAATACCTTAACAGGTCCCTGATGGCAGATCCTTACCCGTTTCCAAGTAAAGTTCACATCTTGAGCTCGGTTACCCTCAAGCTCAACGATAGGAACTACTTACTCTGGAAGACGCAATTCGAGTCTCTCTTATCTAGTCAAAAGCTTATCGGCTTCGTCAATGGTGGTGTTACGGCTCCTGCTCCAACTGTCACGGAGGTCAGAGATGGTGTCAACGTCGACACGCCGAATCCCCTGTATGAGTCCTGGTTCTGCACTGACCAACTGGTCAGATCTTGGCTGTTTGGCACTCTCTCCGAAGAGGTGCTTGGGTACGTTCACAATCTCACCACGTCTCGTGATATCTGGTTGAGTCTTGCTGAGAACTTCAACAAGAGTTCTTTGTCCCGTGAGTTTACTCTTCGTAGGAACCTTCAACTGCTTACAAATAAAGGCAAGTCGTTGGAGGTTTACTATCGAGAGTTCAAGTCACTCTGCGACGCTCTCAGCTCCATTGGAAAGCCAATCGAAGAGTCTATGAAGATATTCGGCTTCCTCAATGGCTTGGTAGAGAGTTCGATCCTATCACCACTGTCATCCAAAGCTCTCTCACCAAGTTTCCACAACCCTCTTTCACTGATGTGGTCTCTGATGTTCAAGGCTTTGCCTCTAAGCTCCAGTCCTATGATGATACCTCCACTGTCTCCCCTCACCTTGCTTTCAATACGCAACAGTCCCAACCCTCGCCTGGTGTGCGTCCCGAGGCTCCAAGCTACAACCCGCAGCACCGAGGAAGAGGACGTGGAGGCTATTACAGAGGACGTGGAGGCTACTCGACTCGTGGGAGAGGCTTTACTCAACACCAAACTCCAACCAATACCACTGGTGAACGGCCAAAGTGTCAGATTTGTGGGCGTATGGGTCACACAGCGTTGAAGTGCTACAACCGCTTTGACAATGCGTACCAGAGTGCTGAAGCGTTCAATGCCATGAAGTACACTGATGAACATGGTAGAGACTGGTACCCTGACTCTGGAGCTACGGCACACATCACCTCAAACGCTCAGAACCTGCAAACGTCTCATCCCTATCAAGGAGCTGATGCAGTAATGGTTGGTGATGGTGCCTATCTGCCCATTACGCATGTTGGAGCTACAAACATCACCTCTCCTTCAGGTACAATCCCTCTAAATGAAGTGCTTGTTTGCCCCCAGATTAAAAAATCTCTGCTTTCTGTCTCAAAGTTGTGTGAGGACTTTCCGTGTGGGGTCTTCTTTGATCTTAACCATGTGTATGTGATTGACCTCAAAACTCAGAGGGTGGTGGCGAAGGGTCCTCGAAATAAAGGACTATATGTGCTGAAGAGTGATGAGTTTGCAGCTTTCTACTCAACGCGTCATGTTGCAGCTTCGGAAGCAGTTTGGCATCAACGTCTTGGGCACTCAAACCTCAGAGTTCTTCAGCATCTTCAAGCCTGCAAGGAGATACAAGTCAATAAGAGCAACACTTCTTCCATTTGTGAGCCTTGCCAAATGGGAAAGAGTAGTCGTCTTCAGTTTTCTACTTCTAGTTCTTCTGTTTCAGAAACTTTAGAATGCATCCATAGTGATCTTTGGGGACCCTCCCCTGTTGCATCAAAACAGGGTTTCCGTTATTATGTAGTCTTTGTGGATGAGTACTCCCGTTTTACTTGGTTCTACCCTTTGAAATATAAAGATGAATTCTTGTCAGTATTCATTGGGTTTCAGAAGTTAGTAGAAAATCAACTCAACAAGAAAATTAAAATGTTTCAATCTGATGGTGGTGGTGAGTTTATGAGTAACAAGTTTAAGGATCATCTTCATCTCCATGGCATTCATCACCGCGTCTCTTGTCCGTATACTCCTGAGCAAAATGGTATCTCAGAACGGAAGCACAGACATCTAACGGAGCTTGGAATGTCTATGATGTTTCATAGCCACTTACCTCTGCATCATTGGGTAGAAGCTTTCTATACAGCTTCCTACATCACCAATTTGCTTCCTAGTCTGACCAAGAAGGAGATTTCGCCAGTTGAGAAGCTACTGAAGACGAAACCGGACTACTCTCATCTTCGTGTCTTTGGTGCTGCCTGTTATCCATACCTAAGACCGGTTGCTGATCACAAGATGGAACCTAAGTCACTGCAGTGTGTCTTCTTAGGTTACAGCCCACATTACAAGGGCTATCGATGTTTGTATCCTCCAACTGGAAGGGTATACTTATCCAGACATGTCGTTTTTGATGAAGCCTTGTTTCCTTTCAAGGAAAACTACAAATCTCTGGTCCCACGCTATGACACTACTCTGCTCAAAGCTTGGCAACAAGCTACGTTACCACCACTGGAACAGACTGATGATAGATGTGTTCGATTCCTACCCCTTCCTGCAAGTCCTCCAGCACCTCCCCCTGCAGTTATCCCTCCTCCAACCCCTCCCCTTGTCAACGATGATGCACAAGAACATGAGCCTGCTGTGGTTGTGCCTCAGGTAGTTGCAGAAAATGCGCATCCTATGCGCACAAGAGCCAAATCAGGCATCCAAAAGCCTAACACGAGATATGCAATGCTCACTTCGAAGTTTGTTCCTGAGATTCCAAAGAACATTAAGGAAGCCATGGCTCACCCGGGTTGGAATGCAGCAGTGTGCAAGGAAATGACCAACATTCATATGTTGGATACATGGAGTCTGGTTCCTGCAACTTCGGATATGAACATCTTGAGCAGCAGATGGGTTTTCACTATCAAGTTTGGTCCTGATGGTAAAGTGAAAGAACTAAAGGCTAGACTGGTCACGAAGGGCTATAAGCAGGAAGAAGGCTTGGACTATCTCGAGACGTTTAGTCCAGTTGTGTGCGCACAGCTACAATTCGCATTGTTCTCAACGTTGCTGCAGCAAAGAACTGGACCATCCAACAACTAGATGTATCGAGTGCGTTTCTTCATGGCGACTTAAAGGAGCCGGTCTACATGTATCAGCCTCCAGGGTTTGAGGATCCAAACAGGCCTCATCTAGTCTGCAAACTCACCAAAGCCTTGTATGGCCTCAAGCAAGCTCCTCGAGCTTGGTTTGATACCTTCAGTGAGTTTCTGATTGACTTCGGCTTCACCTGCAGCAAGTCTGATCCCTCTCTCTTTACGTATCATCGTGACAAGAAGACACTTGTGCTCCTCCTCTATGTAGATGATATTCTTTTGACTGGTAGTGATGAGTCTCTCATTAAAGCTCTCATTGACTCGTTGAGCAATCGTTTTCCGATGAAGAATCTTGGCAAACCCAAGTACTTTCTGGGAATTGAAATCATTGAACATGATGGAGGTATGTTTCTTCATCAGGCTGCTTATGTCAAGGATATTCTTCAGCAAACCGCAATGTCAGACTGTAATCCGGTTGCAACTCCTCTTCCGCTTCGCCCTGAGTTTGATAACTCTCCTCTGTTTGCAGAACCTACATACTTTAGAAGCATCGCGGGCAAACTGCAGTATCTGACAATCACTCGCCCCGATATACAGTATGCAGTTAACTTTGTTGCCAGCGAATGCACGCACCAACGGATGCTGACTTTGGTTTCTTGAAGAGAATACTACGATACATCAAAGGAACTCAGTACCTTGGACTACACGTCAACAAGCTGACGACTCTGCAACTCTCCGCCTACTGTGATAGCGACTGGGCCGGCTGTAAGGAGACCAGAAGGTCCACAACTGGCTTCTGTACACTGCTCGGTCCTAACCTGCTCTCCTGGTCAGCAAAACGGCAGCCGACTGTTTCAAGATCTTCAACGGAGGCCGAGTATAGGGCCTTAGGTGCAACTGCTCAAGAGATAGCTTGGATCTCTTTCCTCCTGCGTGATCTTGGTATCAGTCAGCCTCATGCTACGATGTTACTCTGCGACAACCTGTCTGCAGTCTATCTTAGTGCTAATCCTGCAATGCATAAGCGCTCTAAGCACTTTGACACGGATTTCCACTACATCAGAGAACAAGTAGCGTTGGGGCTGATTGAGACTAAGCACATTCCAGCTACGCTCCAGATTGCTGACATCTTTACCAAGTCTTTACCTCGCCGTGCCTTCATGGAATTGCGTGACAAACTTGGCGTTGGGACTCCTCCCACCTCAAGTTTGAGGGGGAATGATAGAGATACAAAGCTACTGGGCCGAGTGTCACAAGAGGCCCACCTCGCAACAAGCATATCAGAGCCCAAGTCGAAGACTCTCTCTCAAGACAAGTCTCTTCCCCAACGGTCATCGACTGGAAACAGAGCTCAAGTCCAAAGATGTACGGATGTTTACAACTTGCCACAACAAAACCGATTTGAGCTGTTCTTATCCATTGAAGTTTGACTGCTTTACAGGCTGTTAGAGATAAGACAGCTCTAAGGATCTAGAGTGTTCCTAGGGCTTTTACGGTTTTGTATATAATGCTCTGTAATCTCCTCTGTAAAACTCATTCAGTAAAGTCGCATTATTCAGAGTCAATTCTATCTCTTCTTGTTCATTCTTAGTTTTCACTTAATTTAGTAGTGTTTTTCTTTAACTTAAAGGATATTTCAATTTATAAAAAGGTATATACTAATTTCGAATGTGAAGTGTAGAGAAATTAACTTTCTTTTTGGACATTCAAGTGACCGTTAAAAATTGACTTATATTAGCATTGCTATATATATATATATATATATATATATATATATAATATATATATATATATATATAGAAATAACAATGTCGCATTAGAAAAGAATCGATGACAACTCTTCAATCAGTAAAAACCATTAAATCATTACAATGTGGTTAAATTAGCAATGCAATTGTATTACACAAGCTAACTGTTCGTGACTCGAAATATGAAAATTGGTTATACATACCGAAATTAAATTCAAAATATAATTATTGAATTTTTTTTTAGAAAATATATGATTTTAAATTTGTAATTATTTCTAAAAAACAAAATTATGGACTCTTCTAAAATTTTAGATCATGTTCGATCACTCCATTTACACGTGCTGAAAGACGACCTCATATAAACAATTCCGCATGGGGCAAAGCCATCTATGGCCTTAAACAGGCTCCGCGAGCATGGTTTGACAAGTTCAGTTCCTTTCTGTTGGAGTTTGGCTTCAAGTGTACTACTCGAGATCCCTCTCTTTTCGTCTATCTAAAATGGCAAGGACACAATGTACTTGCTTCTTTATGTCGACGATATGCTACTCACAGGTAGTAACCCTCAGTTAATTGATCTTTTGCTTGCTCAACTCAGTGAAGTCTTTCGAATGAAGGATATGGGGTCTCTGCAGTATTTCCTTGGACTGCAGGCTCATTTCCACGACAATGGAGTTTTTCTCTGTCAAGAAAAATACGCTACAGACCTCTTGGTAACAGCTGGAATGCAAGACTGCAGTCCCATCGCTACTTCTCTGCCTCTGCGACCAGATAAAGTCCTTGGCCAAGATGTCAACTTCTCTGATCCTTCTTACTTCCGCAGTTTGGCTGGTAAACTGCAGTACATGACTCTCACCCGTCCAGACATTCAGTACGCGGTGAACTTTGTTTGTCAAAAGATGCATGCTCCATCTCAGGCTGACTTCATGAACCTCAAACGTATTCTGCGTTATTTGAAGGAACGCTTTCTCTTGGGATCAACCATTGTGGTAACACCGATCTTACTCTTCGAGCATATAGCGACAGCGACTGGGCAGGCTGCAAAGACACTAGACGTTCAACCGGTGGTTTTTGTACCTTCCTTGGTCGTAATATCATCTCCTGGTCCGCCAAGAGACATCCGACTGTATCTCGCTCATCTACTGAAACGGAGTATCGTACTATGTCATATGCTGCTGAAGAGCTGAAGTGGATTACTCTTCTTCTCGGAGAGATGGGGCTCTCTCAGCCTGTAACACCGGAACTCTACTGCGACAATCTCTCTGCTTGCTATCTTACTGAAAATCCGGCTTTACATAACAGAACGAAGAGCTTTGATACAGACTTTCACTACGTTCGCGAGAGAGTTGCACTTGGTGCTCTGACTGTCAAACAAGTTCATGCTTCTGCTCAGATAGCCGATATCTTTACAAAGCCACTACTTCAACGATCGTTCTCTGATCTTCGTTTCAAACTTGGCGTTAAGCCTCCTCCCTCGCCAAGTTTGAGGGGGTGTATTGAGGATGCAAGGCCCAAAGGCGACCAGGAAGCTTTGATATTGAAGGCCCAAGCCCAAGTGACGAACCAAGACAAAACTCGAGCTCTGTCGTCTTCCTGCAACGGCTCTCTCTTATGCAGTCAAAGTACGGCAAAGCAGAGAGACCAAATACAGCTGCACAACAGCTTTGGAGTCCTTGGATCGCGAGCCGTGAGCTGTCACTAAAATTGTGTAACAGTGTGTCTTTAGGGTTTCAACACCTTGTCTATATAAACCTTTGGCTGCGCTTTGTAATAGCTAAGTTGAGATAATAAACAGAGTTTTCTCCTTCAAGACATCTCTTGTCTATATTATTACATAAGAGATGGTGGATGTATATTACTAGTAAGCGTGTTATCAAAACAAAACAGCTAAAGTGTAGAAGTATCTACACTGAAATCTGAATGAATATCAGTATTAAAGTAGTTATTAGAAGAAAACAACAAAATAAACAACGGGAAGGTTTCTAAAGCATATGCCATAAACATAATGATGACATTTTCTTATTATAGTAATGATTAACAAACATAAGACCAACTGACCAAGTGGCTCTATCACTATACAATTGGAGTTAAAATGAGAGTATATTAACATGTGGCCACCTGTAGTTACCACATTTGATGAATTCAGCAATGCAAGAGGGACGAACTTCCCTTTGTGATAATAATTCGATTAGTATATAATTGCAGTTAACAAAAAAATATGTTGTGCACTACTAAAAGCATATGAGTGTGTGCATTGGTCGTATTATCGAACAATAATTGTGTAGGCAGTTTAGTTTTTCTATTTATTTATGTTTTGTAAATTGCGCTTGCAAACAAAGAACAAGCCTCGAAGCTCGAGATTCCACTGAACTTCTGATATATACTATATTAAAATATGAGATATATGACTATGATATTACTAGTGGTGATTTAAATTAATTTCTTTTCGAATTTTCATTGACTTGACAAATTTAAACCCAGCATGAAATCGCATGACTTGATTTCACTCTGCAAATTCCTTTTTCTATTCCGTTGTTCAACGATCTGTCGTGTACCAACCCATCATATCGTCTAGTCAGAGTCCATATTTTACACTAGTTAGGACTCTAATTTAGTGTTCATCAACTGAGCTGTCGAGAACCGTCTCAAGTTAATAGGTTTCTGCAGCATCAGCATGGGAGTTAGTATACCACTGCTGTAGAAGAGTCAATGAAGCCTCGAAAATTTCCTACGAGAGATTTTCTAACGTTTAGTCATTGGCCTGAGGCATTGATAGAGTAGTTTAAATGATACCATTCTTTTGGCACTAAATTATCTCAAAGAGTAACTTCTTTATTATGCTTGATATTTTTAGGGATTGGACTAATGATGAAATTGTTGTAATCATATCATATCCTATTCATTATGGTGTATGTTCTTAAGAAATTACATATGTAATTATGTTTCAATTTTTCTTGTAATATAAAGAACGATTAATTACTGAAAACATCATAAGTTTTAAGTTTTAAAAAATGAACGATTGATTTAAGTAATACTAGTAGGTTGCTCATTTCCTTTATCTTGTAAGCAGCGGCGGACGTGTAAAGGTCATAAATAATTTTTTGAGTAAATTTGTATGTTTTAGTCGGATATGCACTATTATTATTATTATTATTATTATTATTATTATTAATTATTATTATTATTATTATTATTCACTAAATCCGGATCTTCTTACTATAAATTTTAGGAATATACAAAATAACTTTGTTATTAAGAACTCTGAGCACTTTGATATTCGTCTAATCCGCAATAAACATAACTCATTGCAAGATTGCCAGGGTCTAGATAGGCAAGTCTTAGACCAGTGTTCTCAGTGTTGGATTTTCAGACTGAGTTGGCTGGATCATTCTACGACAAGCATCCATAGGGAATAACCGATCTAAAATAAGACATCAATAATAGGGTGTCTTGATTCGCCTCACCCGGTCAATTAGACAGACTATCATGGGAAGTGTTCCATCTCCACGATAACAAGGACTCTAGTACAAGTACAGAGAATCCAAGGCGATGGATGTATATATAGAGCTAAGTTTTGCATGATCGACTATAGAAAAAATTTAGAAAAATTCTTCTCGTCTTTATATACCACGTAGCCTGCTGCACTTGTTCATCTATGCTACAAGTCGTTCTTTTTATACCGACAGTTTGATACCGTAAATGGAGACCTTCTCGTTCTTATTATTTTTTGATAAATTCTTTCGTCTATTACCAATACCAACCTGAATGGACAGGACAAGAGTGGAATAACCCAAAACCAATAATAAATTCATAGAAAATGGCCCATGCTTTGATATTCTTTTACCAACTTAAATTTAGTAACTATATCATAAATATTTTATACAAATACATCACAATGATCGGAAAACAAATGACATAATTAAAATGATGAGAAAAAGATCAAATGAAATAAGTCATTGTTTATTTTATTGTGATTTTTTTAAAATCTTAGTTGCATTGTAAACACAAAATCTCTTTACTGTATCATTGTGATCTATATATATGATTCATGTTAGAACACAAAATATTGTTACATCGAATATAATTTTCTTCAATCTCGAAGTCCTTTTATGCATGTCAAATTCAAGGTGATTTGGTGAACCTTGTTTTTGTTTCTTGTTTTTGACTAGTTGGTGAACCTTGAATTCATAACATATCCGTTAAAATAAGTCATCACACAATCACGATGATTGTGGATTCAACCCAGTTGAATTGGTTGTTTTATTGTCGATCATGGCCAAGACATGCCCAGGATTGTAACATCAAACTGAAAGAACGATTTCAATCTACCATAAGTAAAACTCAAAAACTTCTCAACTAGAGTGAAGATCAAAAAACACATAAACACTATTCCATTTATTCATAAGCAACTGAGAGAAGAAGGCAATCGCTTCTCAATCGCCACTAACCACTATCTCTAACTGAATACCAAGTTGTATGACCAGTTGACCACTGCTTTGATATTATTTTATATAGAAATGCCAAAAATTCTACTATATATTAAAACTGAAGAGTTAAAAAAATTCAGCTTGTTGAAAAATGAAAAAATAGTTTACAGAAAAAAAAAGAGAAAAAGGCCCAATAAAACATAAACTTGGCCCAAAACTTTATTTCTTAAGATAAAAGGCCCAATAACACACAAACTTCCCATAAAGCTCTGTTCCTTTCTTCAATTTTCTGAACCACGTTAGAAGAAAAACCCGACGAGCCGAAAGAGGTAAAGAGTTGCTTTGATCTTTTCCCTTTGCAATCTCGTTTCTGATCTCAAAGTTTGCAACTTTATTACTCTCTACTAGACTCTGGCTCTCTGTTTAGGGGTCCATGCAAACTAAATTCTAACCCTTGTTTTGTAAATACAAAACGATTTCACTTTAGAATCAGATACCAAAAGGAGTTGGATTATATTTTTTATATTTGTCTAATAAAGTTGTCACATATTGCATTAGGAGCTTGCTTACCAATCAATTCTCCATCTGAGTTTGTGTGAGACAGAGAGAGGTTGCTACAATGCGTTATGCACAGCTTGTTATCGGCCCAGCAGGCAGCGGAAAGGTTAGTTTTTTTTTTTATAATAATTTAAGAGTGACAAGAATGCAGGTTGAATTAATGTTTTTTTTTTTGTGGAGCAGTCAACTTATTGCTCATCTTTACACCAACACTGTGAAACTATGAGACGAACAATGCACATAGTTAACTTGGATCCTGCTGCAGAAGTCTTTAACTATCCTGTGGCAATGGGTGAGAAATTGAGAATCTCTACTTCTTCAGTGTTCAGTAGTGTCTGTCTTTTTTTTTTTTTTTAAATGATCTTCTTGTCTGGATGCAGATATCCGAGAGCTTGTTTCCGTTGATGTTATTATGGAGGAGCTCAAATGTGGTCCCAATGCTGCTCTCATCCGTTGTATGGAGTATCCTTTATAGGCCTTTTAGCACTCTGTTATTTTGGGTTTTGTGTTCTGTGAACTGGAAGAAACCTTAACCTTAGTTCATAGGCACCTTGAGGACAGTCTTTATAATTGGTTGGATGAAGAATTGGAGAACTTCACAGACGATGACTACTTAGTCTTTGACTGTCCAGGTCTCTCTCTCTCTTATAGCTCTTAAAAGAGTTTCTCTCTACATCTTTTGATTCATGATTGTTGTTTTAACTGTTTTTGTTGTGGTTATTATAGGCCAGATAGAGATTTTCACACATGTACCTGTGCTCAAAAACTTTGTGGAGCATTTGAAGAAGAATAGCTTCAATGTCTGTGCTGTGTATTTGCTTGACTCACAGGTTTTTTCTTCCCCTTACCTTTTTGGATTATGGAGTTTTTTAGTAGAAACCCATTCACTGTTTTTTTGACATAGAAGAGAATATATCTTTGGACCAGTTTGTAACAGATGTAACCAAGTTTATCAGCGGATGTATGGTTTCTCTTTCTGCAATGATCCAGCTTGAACTGCCTCATGTTAACATCCTCTCTAAGATGGATCTCTTACAGGACAAAAGCAACATTGATGAGTGAGTCTTTGCTTTCTCTCTTCTTCTTTGTTTTCTTCTTCCTGTAGTTTATAACATTTCATTTGCTTGTGTTATTTTAACATATATAGGTTTTTGGATCCGGAGCCTCGCACCATGCTGGCTGGGTTAAACCAAAGGATGGCTCCTCAATATGCAAAACTGAACAAAGCCTTGATTGAATTGGTAATGGTTTGTTCTTATACGTTGGTGAAACTGAGTTTGAATGTTGGATCATGGGAACCCTGATTTGGATGTGTTTGTTTTGAAGGTGGAACAGTACAGCATGGTGAGATTCACGCCGCTTGATCTGAGGAAAGAAAGGAGGTAAGCACTTTCCATTTTTAGTTTTTAGTTTGAAAATGAAGATGTTGCTGAAAAAATTCTTGTGGACAGCATAAAATATGTTCTCTCTGAAATCGACAAGTGCATTCAGTTTGGTGAAGACGCAGAGGTCAAGATCAAAGAACTTGATGAAGACATGGGTCAACTAGAGCTCTAGAAGGAAATTTGGAAGTTAACTTCTTTGTGAAGGAAGAGTAATGGGGTAGTCAGTCAGTAGTGACATTATGTGTTTGTTCATTTCTCTTTTAACTTTCTATATTTCAGAAACTGATGCTAAAACTATAAAGACAATTGCAAATTCAAGATTTTATAACAATAGAGTGTGTTGATTAATAATGACCTGTTAGAGACCCTCCAATGGGTATTACATTATTTTCACTTTTATAATATTAGAGTTCAATAATATTATAAAGTTTGTAGTGAACCAATTCTATTACTAAATTATTCTATTTTCTCTCATCTTAAATATAGAATGAGCTATTTGGAAGTTAACTTCTTTGTGAAGGAAGAGTAATGGGTAGTCAGTCAGTAGTGACATTATGTGTTTGTTCATTACTCTTTTACCTTTTTATATTTCAGAAACTGATGCTAAAACTCGAGTTAAAGACGATTGCAAATTCAAGATTTTATAACAATAGAGTGTGTTGTTTAATAATGACCTGTTAGAGACCCTCCAATGTGTATTACATTATTTTCACTTTTATAATATTAGAGTAATCAATTGTATTATAAAGTTTGTGGTGAACCAATTCTATTACTAAATTATTCTATTTTATCATCTGAATATAGAATGAGCTATTTAAGATGGTTATCATTTTGCAAATAAGAGCTATATCAGACTTTTATGATGATTGAGAAGTGAAGATCAAAGGTAGGCACAAGATTAAAGTAGGCATAAGATTATAAACTGCAAATTAATGAAAATGTCAAAAAGATTTAACTTCTTCAAAGAAAATAGCATCCTCATACTCAAAATCCTCAAACGAAATTAAAAAGTGAAAACAAAAGTTTAATGCTCAAGTCTTGCAAAAAAAGTAAAAGCTCCTACAAGAGACATCATCAGGAGACGCTGAACTTTCCAGTGCTTTACTCTTCGTCGTCCTCATCATCATCATCACCTCCAGCCGCTCCGTTCAATGCCTTGACTCTCTCGATCAACTTGTTCTTCCTCTCCTCATAGGTCAACTTCTTCAAGTTGTACCTGTTCATCATTCAAAACCACACAATCAGACACCCATCCACCAAAACGAGCCAATAGTATTTCTTAACAAAGAATGAAAAGATCACCTCTTGTGTGCCTTGGGAGCAGGTTTCACAGTCTTCTTAGGGTTGGGGTCAGCACGGATGGCAGCATGAACCTTCTTGTACAACTCCTCCATCTTCTCGGCATCAACTCCCTTCTTCAAGTACTGACTGAAGTGAGTCTGAAACTTCTCTGGCTCGTCCTCGTTCAACATCTTCATGTAGTTGGAGACGTGACCACCATAGATGTAGTTCCTGTGGATCTCAGCATCGAGGTTCTTGTTCTCCTTGCTGAAACCAGCGAATCTCTTGTCACTGTGGGGGATATCAAGTCCTCCGTCCAAGGCTCCCTACAGTAAAACCATAGACGGACTCATCAAACACACAATACAACAGATAAATAACAATGACTAGGGATTATTACAAGAGTTGTTTATATTACCTTGAGTGCACCGAAGACACGGTTTCCTGTTGTGGTCCTGATGAGACCAACATCAAGAAGAGCACGGAAAGGTCTCCTTGACTCAGTTGGCTCAACGGAGAAGTCCTCCCCGGTAGCCTGTACATAATTTTATACGATTAGAGATATGGCCGCAGATAAAAGCTCAAATCAGATAACATAAAACAAAGTCACAACATACCTCAAGGTTTCCCTCGTACTCTGCATCCATCTCCAACATCTTCAGAACACGGCGAGCCAAAAGAAGCCCAGTACAGTAAGCTGGTTTTAACCAAAAAAGGGTAAACTTTAGCAAAATACAAAGACATAACCAGAGAACTAAAGTACAGCATAGGGGGCTGTTGAGAGTACCAGCAGCGTAGTTGGTAAGACCAACAGAGAGACCATACTGAGGCAACTCATGCGCGTAAGCAGAGGCCTTGACAATGTCACCGGCAATGCTTGCGGACACAATCTGTGCGACTATGTCCTTGTTGGTGAACCTGACAACAAAACGGTATTTGGGAGTGTTGTACTTGTTCTTGTCCTGGTTGATGAGACGGATCCTCGCCCTGTAGTCAGTCTTACCAGCTGCACAAAAATGAACAAAACCATCAGAACGGTCTGAAAACCGACAGTATAAATCAACAGGAACGTAAATGAAGAATAACAATACCTCTCCTTCTCCTGAACTTGACTTGGTACCTCTTGAAGTAGGCGTTCGACTTGGATGGCTTCACAAACACCTAACAACAGAGAAACATCTTTATTTCATTAGTCCATCATATCAAACCCTAGTTAAACCCTAAGATCTAACACGCCAACAAAGATCTATGTGAAATTTTTCATAAGTTACATCAGAAAGGTAGATCCTTTATAAGCTAAGAGCAAAACCTATGAAGCATACAACCATTGACTTCGCTACTAAAGCTCAGAAAAATATATGAAAAAGCTAATAAAGCGATGAAGACGTAATGCAGGAGATTTCTATATAAAATGAAAAAGAGAATCCGAATGTTTAGTGAGAGATAACGAGAGAAAATGAAGAAGGAAACCATGGCGGAATAAGAACACAGAGATAGATGAAAGCTAGGGCTTACCATTGTTTGAAGCTGAGGGAAGCTTTTAGGTGTGAGATGAGTGACGAGAAGACAAGAGGCGGTATAACCTAACTGCGAGGAGGTCTTATAATGAAAAACCCTAGGCGACTCCTTCTTGGGCCATGATTTATGTGGATTGATAAATATTCTAACGGTCTGGATCGGTTAATCCTCTACAGAGGCCCATTATGCTTTATATTTTGGGCTTTTGTCTTTCCAATTTCTTATTCTGAGAGGTCTTTTGTAATCAGTGAGGGTTTCTCTCACTATGATATAAGCTGATTTAGCTTGGACATGTGATAGTTTACAAGAAGCAATAATTTAAAATATTTTACTGAAATGATTTTTATAATTTCTTTTGAAAAAAATATAGTACGCAAAAAGGAGTTTATCTGTATTGACTTCTGATATTTTATCTATGTGATGTAAATATGTGCTAGATAATAACCTTCATATTTTGAGAGTGACATTACTAATTACTGTTACCAATATTCATAATATTATTACCAATATGAATAATAGACACTTTGGAACCAATGAGGTTTTTTATTCATTTGTTTGATCATATAACTATAAACTATTACATTTCTATATCAAAAGTTAAGAAAACAAAATGGAGTAACTAAGAAACACCCTTCGTTTATGACAACCCCTTCTCAGTTGATACTATTCTCTTCCTAGCTTTCTCAGCCTGCAAATCATAGAGTCCAATTCAAAGCATTAAAAAAACAAAATAGAATATGTAAGTGTAACAAGCTGAAATGGCTAATCTTCTATTCCAAGTACTAACCTGTTCCTTCCAATTAATTGAACTTATGATGATAGAAAGTATAATGGCTTGCACAGCGGATCCAACCACAACACCGGACCACAATCCTTTTCCGTTAAAGTGACGATAGAAAGCTAAGTAAGCTCCAACCGGAGCTCCTATGAGATAATAAGCCACCACATTGTTCCAAGCTCCAATTTTTTGCCAACCACTTCCCCTAGCAACACCATTTAGAATTGCAGTAAAGCCATCAAGGATGAAAGAAAGACAGGGCAAAGGAGCTAGGTCAGCCACATAGTCCACAACTTCTTTGCTGTTGCTAAACATGTAGCCTACGATATTCTTGCAGGTGAAGAGAAGTGTCGTGAAGAGAATTGACTCTACAAGCCAGAGACAAAGCCCTGATAATACTGATAGCCTAGCAACTTGATGATTCCCAGCTCCCAAATTGTTAGACACACGTGTGCTGCAAGAAACCAATCACAAATGTTGAGAAAAGGAATTTCAGAGAAGATCTGGTTTTAGTTGAACAAAAAAAAGGAGAGAAGATTTGGTCTGAGGGTTTAAATCATACCTCACAGCCGCGGCCACTCCACCTGGAATTACATAGTGCAAAGCTGCTACTGTAAAACTGAGATAAAATAAAAATATTAATACACTCTAGTAAAGAGAAAAAGTAAGAAGAAAAAGTACAATACTTACCATATCGAAAGAACAGAGGTCTCAAGTTTTGGATTAGGGAGAAGACCTGAGCAGAGTACGATTAACTCAAATAGCCACCATTCTAGGCTATAAAAAGACAAAAAATAATGCAAGCGGGATGAGAGGAAGCCATAGTGTATATAACAAGCACAGTACTGGCAGCACTGGTCCAATGATAATAGTTGTCTGAATGAAGAAGAAAAAACGGTGTTCCTTTCCATGTTTATCGTAAAAATAGGGTAAATGATCAAAATAGGGTAAATGATCAAAAAATATATATATCACAAAATAGCACACAATAAAAAAAATGATTAAAACAGCATTTCTTAAATACTAAAAAACTAAGTTACTTTTAATGAATAATACATTAATTAATATAAATATTTAGAAATTATACCACAAATCCGTAAACTCTAATCCACTTCTATAATCTAAACCTAATTTAAACCAATTAACTCCAGGAATATATATATATATATATATATATATATATATATATATATATATATATATATTTTTTATTATAAATGCTATTTTGGTCATTTTTGTATGCTATTCTTACAACAAAAACTTTTTTTGGATAAAAATATCGAAAATTTTGTGTAACCTGACCAGCAAGGAACTTAAGAATGACGTACCAAACCATTGCTGCTGATGGGATTCCATATTGGAAGAATTGTTTGACGCAAGACACAAAGTCACCAGATACTAAGCCGCGAGTCTTCTCGCAAGAGGTGGAGAATCTCACATAGCATGCGAGTATCAATGCATAAAACCAGAAAGACACACTAATAGCCATAGCAGCTCCGTTGCTTCCCAGACCAAACACAGAAACCATAGTCCAGCAAACTGGGATATGGAACAAAGGGTGGCTACGGCAGTATAGAGCAGAGGGATAACCAACCCTTGTGTCTGAAGATACCTAGTGAGTGGTATAACAATAGCTTGTCCGAACAAACCCGGTATTAGCCAAAAGGCGTAGGAGCCAGCAACTCTAGAGATGTCCGGGTCTTGTCCGAGGGAGACCAAAAGCTTTTCGATGTAAATCCAGAGAATTGATATGAGGAGACAGATCGGGATGTTAGAGGCGATTGCAGAGTATGTGTAGGTTCCGATTATTTCGTAACGTTTGGCTCCAAAAGCTTGGCCACAAAGAGTTTCCAAAGCACCCACTAAACCATACTGCACAAAACGTTTTCAAGGGTTGAGAATCAATTAGATTCTTGAATTAAAGAGGAGAGAGAGAGTCTTGGCAGAGTTATTACCAAAATACTGAAACCGGAGACATTTGTGAAGGAGGTGGCAAGAGCGACGCCGGAGAGCTGAAGCTCGCCGTTGTGGCCGGCGACCATGACTGAGATGACAGGCAATAAGTATTCAGCAAAGGTTACTATGGCCATAGGAGCGGCTAAGAGGCTTGTTTTCTTCAGTTCGACGGTGAGCTGACCTCTTTGCCATGTCGTTTTACCGGGGACTAGCTCCTCGTCTCTCGGAAGAAATGGCTCTTCCATTGTCGTCTTAGAGGTGTTGAAGTCTTTGCCTTTGGTTTCAAGATAAAATTGAATCTTTATAGACAGAAGGAACCAATATGTCAATGTCAATGAAGACTTTTCTTTCTGTAAAACATGGCTTATTATTATTGAATTTACATGACTGGTTGAGTTAAAAGAACACTTAAAATTTTCCGAGAGGAAATTGCTGTGAACTTTCATATCATGATATATAATAAGGAGAAACTAAAATATACTATAATGAGGAAGAAATGTATGGCTTAAAATATATATATATACACACTAATCACTATAATGAAGAAATATATGGCTTAAACACTATATTAAGTTAAATAACCAATTAAAATGTCATGGAATCATGAGATGCATCCAGAGTTATACGACAAGGTATTTTGTTAATCAGCAATTACTAATATTGATTTCTACTCCATTTAGTTTATCAGTTCTGAGAGGCTATACTGCTATACATATAACTCCTATAAGTTCATCAGTTTTGGGAGCCTATATCTCCTATTAGCCCAATATTTATTGAGCTGTTTAAATATTTTGATAGTAGATGATTTCATGGGTAATAATTGGCGAAAATTCATCCAACAATAAGCATAAATAAAAAGAATTTCTCTTATTTTTTGTTAAAGATATTATAACTTGGGGATCACGTTTCTTGTCAACGACTAAGTTGCTAAACAAGTGGACAGTCACGAACGTGCTGCCGAAACAGATAGTGTAGCAATATTCGTTTTGACTTGTTTGATAGCATGACTACTAGTGGTCGGAATATCCAATATATGACATAAGATGAATGAATGATATGTTATCTTCAGCGAGCACCGTTCATTTATATATTCTATTATTTACATCAAGACGAATTACCAATTGAAAAGTCATTATGCTTAGTTTGCATCACAAGGCAGTTTGAACATTCAATCTTGTATCCACTATTGTCGAATTTAAATTTACATATTCCAAAAGTTTTAATTTATGAGAGAGAAATCTCTACAATAGCACAACGAAAAATATTATTCAAAAGTTAGCACACAAAAAAAAAGAAAAGCATCATTTTAAAGAAAAAATATATTTGTACTTATATTTGGATTTACTGATTAGGATTTGAAGTTTGATATTTATAAGATGAGTTGGGATAAAAGTTTTAGTTTATAGTAGTTTAGTCATTTTATCTTTTAATTGGTGTTTTTGATCGTTTTCTTAGTTTTTGATGTTATCTACTGTTATTGAGCTAAATAACTCATACTATGTTCAAAATTTCTATAATTTCTTTTGAAGAATACTACAAAACTCAAATGGTACATTTGGTAAATAGCTTAAATAAATGTTAGCAATAAAAGTCTGACTGGTTTCATATTACCATCTGCGAATATAGATTTTGCTGGTAATAGCGATTGACAGTGTTTTGAAACATTCATATAAACCATTTGTACTGTTTCAAACCATTTTGTACTGATTTCCGGGCTCTCTTGTCTTCAAAAGATTTTGTTTTAGGTTGTCGGCCGGTATCTATTTATATCTTTTCTTCAACCTGTTCTTATGGTTTAAGTCTTTTGTTTGGATTTTTGACTATCTCCCCCCTCTTTGGGAGGATCTTATGCAGTCTATGTTTGGTTTGTTCTCTACCACCTTGTCAAAATACATCTCAGTTTTTCTTTTTAATATCAAAAAAAAATCCGTTAAAACTTAAATGCACTAACAGTTAGAACAGTTTTTTTTTGATAAATTAGTTGAAGCAACATTATTATTCTGATGATCAGCACAACATTACACTGCTGAAGAATGATGATGATAAATCACAATTACACCATTCTTTTTCTAAGCCTTAGAATTCAAACACAAGTAACTAAATTTCATGAAACAAACAACATCAGTGGCACTAAAAATCATGTTATTCCCTTTTGTAGACATACAACCTTTAGATTTTATCTGGTAAAAAGTCAGAGCTTCACCACAATGGGACTCCTCACGTGATGCTTCTTGTCTGACCAAACCAAATCTCCAAAGACATAACCCTTAGCCACTTTCCCCTTACGCTTCACAATGGTCACTTTAAACGTCTGTTGCTCTCCAACCTTGGTGAAATTTAAGCTCGTCGGCTTCACCACAACATAAACACCCTCTGGGTTATTCACCCGGACGGTATAGGTCGAAGGCCGTCCAACGTTTTTAACAGTTCTCGACACGGTGACTTTGCTGGATGACAAGTTTAAAACTGTTATGGAAGGGTAGTTAAGGTTGTAAAGACTGGTTTTACGGCTTGAACAAATAAAGCTTTTCCCGGAGAATACAGAGATTTGAGATGCATTGTATCCAAGGGAGCATAAAAAGTTGAGGTAGTCCTTGATGCCTGAATCATAAACCAGACCAGGATTCACAGCTAGGTTTGGTCGGACGTGTCCTGCCCCGAAACTAAAAGGTGTTGCCTTCATGTAGGTTGAGTTTTGTATGGGTCCGGGAATGTCATCCATTGTTGTTGCTACAAAACCAAACATATAATAAGTAAAACAATAAACAGGTAAACCAAAAGCTTTAAAAAAAACAAATTCTACTTCCACCCCAAGAACAAGAACACAAAACATGGCCATGGAAGAAAAAATAATAATTAGTTAAATGTTTTCAAAATACTTTCTTACCAGTGGTCATGATGGCAGAGCGGATGGCTGCAGGGCTCCAAGAAGGATAACGGGTTTTGAGAAGACCGGCAATGCCAGAGACGTGAGGACAAGACATGGAGGTTCCTGAAACAGCATTGAACAGAAGACGTCGAGGATCAAACTTCTCGTTTGTTGGAGATACTGCTCCAGTGTAGGCGGCGATCACACTCACACCAGGCGCAGTAATATCCGGCTTCAGAAGCTCAGGAGCCACCGAGCTAGGACCTTTAGACGAGAAGGCAGCCATTACGGGTGCTGGTTTTGTTCCCAAAACTGTTCTTGAAGGAGTAATGTGGGCAATAGGCTTCCTACATAACATAAACAGTTATACAATTATTGTTTCTTTTATTATTTAAGACAAGTCAGGACTGAAGAATCCTCTTACTTGGTTTGGCTGATATATCTTGACAGAGAAAGGCTGTCCTTGAAACTGATCTGTGTGGCAGGGAGGACATGCGGATCAGCGGTTAGATCATTACCAGTGGCATTACTGTTCTCGAGAACCATTCCTACACCACCAGCTAAAGCCACGGCTCGTCCTTTTTCCACTCTCCCGTTGATTCCTCTAAGACACACTAATATCTTCCCCTTTGCTTTTTGCGGGTCAAGCGATCCAAGTTTACACAATTGTCTGCACAAAGAGATGACACAAAGTCAATAAATGGTCATAATTCATTTAAATAATAAAAAATATCTGGAATGAGTAAACAACATTAGCTTGTCTGAAAAAAAAAACTCACGCATCAAAAGCTGTAACGTTCTTAGCTTTTGCATCCGAAGCTGCAATTATTGGGTAGAACTTAGCATGTGGCATAGATGATGGTGCCAAGCTTTGTCCCTAAATCAACCAAGAAATGATATTAATGTCAAATATTCAAGCTAAAATTTCAAGAAAATGAATCAAGAACTTAATCTAACCTTGTAATGCTTTCCGTTACCAAGAATGAGATTACTAGCAAACTCGCGATCCATGGTGCTAGCTCCAACGGTGATCAGCCACGGCGCAACGTTCGAAACCGTACTATCCGCCGGTCCGGAGTTCCCGGCTGAGCAGACGACAACGATCCCCTTCTTCGCGGCGTGAAACGAACCGATCGCTACGCTGTCTTTGAAAAACGAGGATGGTTCGCCGCCAAGCGAGACAGAGATGACGTCTGCACCGTCGTGGATGGCGGCGTCGAAAGCTGCGAGCACGTCGGCGTCGTAGCACTCGTTGCCTTTGACCGGTGGCCAGCAGACTTTGTAGGCGGCGACTCTGGCACGTGGAGAGCCACCTTTGGCCGTGCCGTTGCCTTGGCCGAAGACGTTGGCGCCGGGGACGAAAGCTCCTCCGGCGGTGGAGAGAGTGTGGGAGCCATGGCCGTCGAGATCACGTGGAGAGTCGAAGGAGGAGTTGAGAGGTCCCACAGCTGCTGCATAACCCTTGTGGAAGTACCTTGCTCCGATCAGCTTCCTTTCATGCACAATTTTATTCAGTTGAACATGTTAGTTAAAAAAAAATCCAATATTTTCTATAAGCAATTACAGTACAGTACTTTAAGAAAAAAATGGTTTCTATAGGCAATTATACAACAATAATAGTCGATTAGTTTTTCCCTAATTTCTAAACATGTGTATCTTGGTGAATTAATAGGCTACAACATGCATTATAAAAATTTCATTAATAATAAACGGTTACCGATTATATAAAAAGGTAAGTTAACTAAAACATATAAATGTAAATTTTCTTTGATTTATTTATTTATTTATTTTTTTTTTTTGCTAAAGGATTTTCAAGCGAAATATCTGAAACCAGAATTTCTTTGATTTATTGTTTATTCATTTCATCCAAATTATTACAACAACAAAAAAACTGTTTGCAATTCAGTGTGGTTTGTTTAAGGAAAAATTGCCGAAACGGAATAAAAATTCAGCATGATTGTTTCTATAGTATAAAACCATTATTTAGTTGTCCATTTAGTATAATTTTTTTCATAATCCCAAAATTAACTCTTGATTAATCTAATTAAACATATTAGTTATTAAAAAAAAATTAAAAACGTTTAAAAAGGGAAAATAAAAATAAAAACTTTTAAAATATTTTAATAAAAATAAACTTTGTAAAACTTAATAAAAAGAAAAATAAATTACAAAACTTTTTTAATAAAAAACGTTAAATCAACCTAATAAAAACAGTTTACAAAGTTTTATTTTTTATAAATGTTTAAAATGTTTGTAAACTTTTAAATTTTATCAAAATTTTTAATAAATATAAAAAAATTTAAAAATTTAAAATGTATTTTTGTAAAGTTTGTTTAAACTTTTTATTAAAATTTTTTTGTAAAGTTTATATTTTTATCTTTATAAAGTTTACAAATTTATAAAGTTTGTTTAAATTTTTTATTAAACACATTAAAACTAAAATAATTTTTAAAAAAAATTTAAAAAGGTTTTAAAAAGGGAAAATAAAAATATTTTTTTAAGAAAAATAACTTTGTAAAAATAAAAAATAATTTACAAAATGTTTTAATGAAAACGTTAAATAAATTATTAAAAAATTTACAAAGTTTTATTTTTATAAAATGTTTAAAACGTTTTTAATAAAACTTTAATTAAATAATTTTTAAAATTTATAAAAATAAAAATAAATCTTTACAAAATTTTTTTAATAAAAACTTTAAACTAACTTTATAAAAAACATTTTACAAAGTTTTATTTTTATAAAAAGTTAAAAAACGTTTGTAACCTTTTTAATTTTATCGAACTTTGTAATAAAAATAAAACTTTTAAAAATGTCTTTAATAAAACTTTTAATAAAACTAAAATTTGTAAACTTTATAAAAATAAAATAAAACTTTACAAAAAATTGCACCTAATTTCAAAACACCACATGTTGTATAGATATGTATCATATAGAACAAGAGTTTGTGAAAAAATCAAAAGAAAAAACTATGGAAAAACCATAGATTAATGAAGAAGACAAGGGAGAATCATTTTTTTAAAAAAATTGTGACAAGTAAAATCGAAAATAACACGTTTTAGGAAGTTAAAATATTTTTAGAATATTTCTTTAACAGAAACTTTCATTAATTTCGCAAAAATCAGGTACTCTTATCCGTAGAAGTCGCCTTCTAAAAGTTTAGAAGATTGACAAAAATCCTGAACACACTTTCTACTTTTAGTAGACATAAGAGTACATTATAGAAAATACATTCTCCGAAATTTAGAATATTTAATAAAAGTAGAAGATGCATTCGGACGGAAAGTAGATAGCTTTACGATTAGTAGAATGCGCATTCCACTTATTTAGAGATTTAGTAAATAGTAGAATGTACGTTCTAAAAGAAGTAGATGAACGTGTTTATTTTAGAAATTGTTTTCTACTATACCGTTTTTCGTAGAAGACACATTCTACCTTTACTAGAACGTATTTTCAAATTTTTATTTATCAACTTTTTGAAAAAAGAAAAAATATCAGCTTGTGTATATGGTTGTTTTATTAATTTTTTATATTTTTAATATTTTTTTGATTCACAAAAGTATTTATTTCATTAGTTTTCAGAAATACAAAGGGTGAAAAGAAAAAAAATTGGATAAAAAAAAATTTATACCAAAAGGACAATATCCTTATTTTTGTTATCTTTTGGCAATTTTCCCTTTATTTAATGGGGTGTTTAATTACGCTTTGGAATTCTTTGGATGTACTTGGTCTTTCTAAAACAATCATTGGAATTGTGTCTATTTTTTTTTACTAACTGGAATTGTGTCTTTCTATACATTATTTATGGTTAATCAGTGAAAGATAACATAGATACTCTTCAAACTTTAAAAAAGAAACGATACTAAGTAATTTTTGTTCTTTTTGGGATTCCATGCATGTTTATCGTTCGCCCATAAAAATAGATAGAAAAAGGTGTATAAGAAAGTTAAGAACAAGTGTATAGATAAAAAAAAAGGAAGATTCTACAACAGTCGGCAAAGCGAGTGACACAAGAATATACAGCAACGCATCAAAAGTTCCCAAAAGGAGGTATATTATTTCTAGCCGTAGTCAACTCAGTGATGTTTTGAATAGGGAGATCATATTTTGTTGTATCGTAATGATATAGTTACTTAACGTGAAAATGATAAAATACCAATTTGGAAGGATAAACATATGAGATAGAAGAGAGAAAGAAACCTGTTGCAATGGAAAGTGGCATCTTTCTGGTTTTGACATATTCCCTTCCATCTTGAAGGAATTGGTCCCAAGCCTTCATCCCTAAAGCTCTTAGATTCCGGCCACACACCTTTTTTACAAACACAATAATTTCAAAAGTATCAGTTTTAAAATCAATTGTAACTTAGTATTTTTTTTATAGATTCCAAGCTTTTATTTATAAGTGGAATAAAAATATATAATTCCTTGCGGTGTCTGATAATCACACAACCAATCGTTTTAGATAGTATCACTTTCTTTACAATAAAAAGTAGCTTACATTAACTTTTAAAACGGTTATAAAATATTCAATGGTATGAAAGGTTCTAGTTCTGATATATGCATATCCCAACTTTACCAACCTCTTTTCCTCCTAAATCCCAGCATTTTACATTATTTTTCTAGTTCATATTCTGTGAAATAATTTATTTTTTCAAAACAAACAATAAGTAACTGTTAAGCTAAGCCAATAGAAAGTGATTTTTTTACATAATTCTTGACATCATCTAGCTGCAAGCCTGCAACTGAATACGTTTTTTCTTCTAAATCTCTAACTAGCTCACCACGTTTTAAAAGTCTGTTCATCTTCTACAAGAAATATACTGTATTTGAAAACTCATAGTTACTATATTTAGACTACGCTTTTGAAAAAATTATACTACTATGAACTTATGAAGTTACAGGGAGCAAATGCATCGACTTTCTGTTAAAGACAATTGCATGATGCCAAACACACGTTACCTGTACGAGGAACTATTCACCAATCTCTAACTATTAATGGAACAAGTATGTATTAGAGTTTGGTAAATAATCATAAGGTTAATCTTGGTTGTGTATTATTCAAGTCAAACTATATGATACAGTTATAAAGAATATTAGAGATAAGAGACGCTAAAATTCTTGTTGAGAGAAGAGAATATGCTATTAATGAATATGCACATGCGCACATGCGTGAAATATAAATTGCGGATTGATTCTTGCTGACATCTAGAGATCTTGACCACCAGCTAATGAGTAAATACACACAGTATATATATAATATATTTCTTGTAACGCAAGTCAAATCCATGTTGAAATTGTGTAATTCTTAATTTTAAAGGAAGGTGTGTATCTTCCCTAAGACCGATCTCAAAGCTCCCAAAGTTGCAAAGGTTGACCAATAGATTTAAGACAAATAAAATTATTTTTATAAGGGGAATATAAAACCTGTATCGAGATTCGCAATGATGGAATCTTCTCCGAATCTGGCCTTTCTCCAAATGGAAGAGGAAGGAACGTACGAGTTGTGTTCCAAACCCATGAAGTCCCATGATCGAGTCGTGTGAAGCTTCAAGGCTTTGTTTGGAAATACAGACACAACTTCCGGGTGTTCTTGAAAAAATCATGACAAAAGTAGTGGAGTCACTCTCAATCATAAATATAAAAACACGCACATACGCGTAATGTATATTCAGGTAAAATACAGATAATAGGCAAATGACGTTATGACTTTTGATATTTATGACCGTTGTTTAGGGAAACATTACCAAAAGATAAAAAAGCATACAAACTATACACAAACATTTAATATTGTGAGGGACCTCCGAAAGAGTAATTTGTATACTTACTGGAGATTGCTGATGCGAGGTCGTGGTCGAGATGAGCGGCAAAGCCGTTGATGTGCTTTGTGTATGAGTAGAAAATGGCGTCTGTGGCACTCTCACGGCTGCTTTCCATAAAAATCAAGACTCACGTCAATTAAATGGAGGATGAACATGGTAACAAAATAGTGGGTTTTTCAAAAGACCTTCCAATGAAGGAACCAAGAAAGTCGTAATGTGTTTCCCTGACACGATCCATAGCATCTGGTGTTATCTCTCCGACATGGGAGTGACTTCCAAAGTACACCACATATGAGGACGCCTGAAATCACACACACATCAAACATTAAAAAGCATGATTAATAGAGAAGAGTTTTGAATGCGAAATGAAATATTGGTTATGGTAAAGGAGTAATGAATGTACATCTTCAGATGCAAGGATTTGTTTCGAACCCAAGTGTGGAAGAAGAAGAATTATAAAGGGAAGAAACGATAAGATATTTGTACGCTTCATTCTTCTATTCTTCTTCTTGTTGGTACTCTACTCTGTATATTTGTTAGACCTCTTTGTTTTGCTCCTGCCGTGAGTTACTTCTTTATAATGTTATTCCGGAGAGAAGTCCAATTACTTTATTAATATATTATCAGCTTTATATGAAAATTAATAATGTAATATACCGTTTTTTAGAACTTAACATTTTAATAAGACCGATATGCTTTTCACTTCTAAAAGCCCTACATAAATAATATAATCTTGATTCTTGAAACAAGTGATTACGAAATATTTTCGACGACATACCAACATACGGCTTTCTATGTAAACTATTGCTATATTCTTTGTTAATTTTTCCCAGTTTTATATTTTTGTTTTAGGAATTGATTTGCAGCATTAATTTATTGAAGAAAGAGGAAAGCTTGGAAAAGTAAGGTGGTTTGGAGTAAAAATGATAAGATGCTCAAGTGGTCACATTGCGTCACAATAATGGAGTCTCCAATGATGCTATATTCGGCTGCAAAAACTGATAAATATTATTATTTTTCTTACCGACTGGTTGGTCCTAGTCAAATCATGCATTGTTTTCTCTATATTCCAAGGATGTAAAGTATTCAAAAATAAATATCTTTGCCATAAGCAAAATTGTAATTAGATTAACAGATTGATACCTTTGAGAAATAGCATAATTAAGTAGTGAGGTAGCACAACGACATCAAATTACAAACTTTTTTAGGCGGGGGGAGTTAGTAAAAGAAAATATCAACCGATAAATATCAGGGAATATCATTCAACTAAAAGTACAATAAAAAGTATTCAAATAACTATATGTTAATGTTTTGACCTTTACAATACAATATCGTTAGATCAAAATTGTACATTTTGAAATATTAAAAAAAATATACGTATCTCTCTCTACAAAATGATATGTTTACTTATTTAAAACAAACGAATAAAAATACTTTTAAATAAAGATTATTTGGAATTTATCAACTTAAACTAATGTAAAATTTTCTTAAATAGTTATTCGTTAATTTTGCAATCTCTCAGTTTACAATTTTATTAAAAATAAATGATCATTATTAATAAAAAATAATGTATTTGGGAAATCAAGATTAACATATGTTTAAGTTTTAAGCCAACATTTACTACTTATTTGAGCTTACTTGCAACAAAAAAGTTTATTTTAAAGAAGAATTTTGGATTTGGATCCATATTGAGTATTTTTCTAACAAATTTTAAACCATATATCATTTTATATTTCAGAATGTAAAATTCATTTACTAATATTCTTATAAACTTTTGTGATATATAGAATGAGAGGTTAAAACATTAACAAACAATTGGGGTATTACATTAATTTTTTTAGTTGAGAGTTTTTAGCCGAATTATTGTTTAGTTAATTACATTTCCATTAAGCACATTGCCTTTAAACATAATCTCTCCATTTTTAAAAATATATGTGATTTTGGATGTTTCGAAATGTACAAATATGTTAAACCGATATTATAGATGAAAGAGTTAGAATAATAACAACACATTACTTAAAAATTTTGAGGTGAAAGAGTTAAAACATTAACAAAAAAAATTACTCAATAATGATAAAATTTGACTAAATCATCTTATACGCTGGGAAATAAACTATTTCCTAATTTTTAATCATTCTAATTATATTCCAATGTACATTTGAAAATCTTTAACTTCACCTTGAAATATATCTTCTAAAAAGTGTGAAAGCATGTTGGAACATAAAATGAAGATATACAAGGTGGCAAAAAAGAAGAAGAGTGCAAAACCATATAGAATCCCTCAGAGCTGTCGAAACATAAAATGAGATGTTGGATGGAACAAGAAGATATACATGTTGGAATAAGGGATGAGCTCTTGGAACATCCTCTGAAGTTAATTGGTATCCCGTATCCGTGAGATTCAAGAATGTATTGCTAATAATCTACGCAGAATATAGAAAAATAAGAAAACGTTTTTTGTTGTATAAAACGTTTTTTTTTTGTCTTGAGTATACAAGTTAAGTTTTCACTAGGTTTTTAGAGAAATGGGATTAGTAATAAATTTAAAAGTTTTGCCATAAATCAGATGTATGTATATCCAGTGAGGCAATGACGTGTGTTTGATAGCAAGTGCATATCATATTTTTTCTTTTCCATCTAAGAAACATAATTAGAAACTGTCATAAGTTTACAAATATTATGGTAAAATAATGTTTTAACGTGAGAAAATATGTTTAACAGTTCGCCATCGAAAGACTATATTTCATTTTAAAAAAAAAACTATAGTCTTCTTTCTAAAAAACTATAAAGAGAGAAGAATCTTAATCCGGTTTAAGCAAAAAAAAAAAAGAATCTAAATCCGGTAAGGTCGAATTGCACACGCGAACATGAAGATAACGTAATGGACCAATGATAGAATGACAAATTAGACAACATCCTTGGCTTCAATGATTCCCAAGTGGACCAATTCCCTACTTTCATCCATGTCTGTGAATGCATCTTTGTTATCAATATTTACATACGCGTGCGTGCGTGGAGGCTACTTTACTTGTTTTGGATGCTAACTAGCTAGTAAAGGTAATTGAGAATTTGAGATCCCAAAATCAACGTTTTAGGGCCTGGTTGCGGTTGCGGTTGCGGGAGTTTGCGGGTGCGGGTGGTTGCGGTTTTAAGCGTTTTCTAGAGATTTGTACGACTGGTACAGCTGTTAGAAATTGTTGCGTTTGCGGGACTCTTATGACTGGTAAACTACCAAACGCAACATCTGTTAAAGAATAATTTAACAATATTTACATTTTATATAATTATAAAAATATTAAAAATCATAAAAATATGATAAATATAAAATTTATATTTATAAAATCATATTATTCAATTTTAAAAATTTATAGAAAATATTTTAGTTTTGAATTTTTATAATATAAATTGAAATATAATATGAATACATTTTACAATTTCTATTATTTCAATTGAAAATTTTTTAGATATTTTTAGTATTATTTTTATTTATTCTGTTTTAAAAGAAAAAAAAAGTTACCCTCCCGCAACCGCCTGCAACCGCAAACGCTAGCTAGAACCAGCTTTTGATTTTAAGAGGTTCGGAGCGGTTTGAAGCGATTTGTAGCGTTTTCTATGATTGTTTCGAAACGCCAACAACCGCTATGAACCGCAAAAGCTGCGTTTGCGGGTGGTAGCGGGAAAACCAGTCAGCACCTTAACGTGGCACCACACTTTTTATGACGTTCGTATGAATTGGTTTAAGTCGTTCCAACTTGCATAGTTTTATAGTAAAACTTTTATTGATAAAAAAAACTTATATTGCTAGACAGATTAAAATCCTTTGGATTATGGAGATACCATACATTTTCACCGTAACAAATATAAACTAGAAATTTAGATTAGATCAAGCATTGGATCGTTATCTCAGATTTAGGGCCTGACTAGTTTAACCGCAGCGGTTGCGGTTACGGTTGCGGGAGTTTACGGGTGCGGGTGGTTGCGGTTTCAAGTGTTTTCGAGAGATTTGTACGACTGGTACTTCGGTTAGAAGTTGTTGCGTTTGCGGGACTCTTATGACTGGTAAATTACCAATCTCACCATCTGTTAAATAATAAATTAACAATATTTATATTTTATATAATTATAAAACATATTAAAAATTATAATAATATAATAAATATAAAATTTATATTTATAAAATCATATTATTAAATTTTAAAAATTTAAAGAAAATATTTTGGTCTTAAATTTTTATGATATAAATTAAAATATAATATGTATACATTTTATAATTTCTATTATTTCAATTTAAAAATTTATTGGATATTTTTAGTATTATTTTATTTATTTTGTTTTTAAAGAAAAATAAATTATCCTCCCGCAACCGCCCGTAACCGCAAACGCTAGCTGGAACCATCTTTTGATTCTAAGAGGTTCGGATCGGTTTGAAGCGATTTGTAGCGTTTTCTGTGATTGTTTCGAAATGCCAACAACCGCTACGAACCGCAAAAGTTGCGTTCGCGGGTGGTAGCGGAGAAACCAGTCATACCCTTACTTTACTAAACGCTGCGAGTGTAGCGAATTACTCCGACTGGCATTTGACATACACGTTGAAAACATTCTATATTTTTAATTGAAAGGAAGTCACAGAACTTCACTAATTGGACCCACAGAATTCATCTGTCTAAACAGAGAAGAAAGGAAAACTACTAAGTTCATTGGTCCCTTTTCTTGAGCTTTTGGTAAGACTATTGCTGAAGCTATTGACATGAAAAAATACAAATGTATGAAATACAAAAAAAATATTCCCTCTATTTCAATATATTTGATGTTTAAGAGAAGTTTTCATATTTTATAATATATGATGTTTGCATAAATCTATATAATTTTAACTGTATCAAAAATTGTGTAATCAATTGAAATTTAAGTGAGAAGTTCGTTAGAGATGCTAGATAGACTGATTCCTTTTAGACACATCTTCGAATTCATCTAGTCGGTTAAAATAAACTAATTTTAATTTGTAACTTAGTGTTATTTTTGATTAAAAGAAGTTTTCTTTAATATTTGTGTATTAGAGTAAAACATCTAGTAATATAGAACAGAGAGAATAGCTTTTATGAGTAGTCCTGTCACATAGACATAATTATCAAACTAATTAAGTACACAAAGCTAATATTAAAAAAAAAGAATGAAGGACTCTTAGTCTCTTACGTAGGAGTTAAATGTAGCCCACACAAGCGGTTCTGTAAGCGTATGAGCTAGTTTCTCAACATTGGATACAATACAGGAAAGACGCAAAACGGACACAACTTGTATTTAGCTATCCATTGCTTTAATGCGCCCTAATTCATGATGCCTTCTTCACTCCTCAATGTACTTCCTTAGCTATCCCTAATTTGTATAATGTACCCCAGTTGATTGTCACTACGTAGAAAAGTTTTGATCGACCCTTTGTTTTATATTACCAAACACTTTCTTACAATATCTCCTTGTATTAATTACATCTATTTTTCTAATTAATATAAACTGTTAGAATATACAATAACGGAAAACAAATACATAAAAGTGATCCGAAACAACCAATTGATGTTTGACTGCAAGATTGTGAAACAAAACCATTATTAGAAATGTCACTCTTAATTATTCTAATATATGATGCCAAAAAAGAATAAAAAATATTCTAATATATAAAATACACAACTATCTCGACAACCAATTACCAAAAATATAATTGTAGTCTTTTATTTTCGTCAGAAGTAATCAAACTCATACGAGAAAAAATGCTAAACAATGCTAAACGTACAAATAATTATCAAAGGTAATCATATGAAAACTTGGTTTACCAAAAATCCTATTCTAATATATAAAATACACAATTATCTCGACAACCAGTTACCAAAAATATAGTGGTAGTCTTTATTTTCGCCAGAAGTAATCAAAACTCATACGAGAGAAAAAATGTTAAACGTACAAATAATTATCAAAAGTAATCATATAAAAACTTGATTTACCACCTAGTTATTTTACAGTTCTATATCATGTCTTGTGTATTACATTTTTTAATATTCGGTAAACTTTGACTAATATTTTCTCCAGATTAATCAAAATAACTTCAATTTGATAACATTTTTATGTATTATAGGTTATTATTTTCATTTCACTAAAATATAATATATACTAATAATTATATAATATATAATAATAATTATATATATATAATATAAAATAATATTATAATTTTATTTATTTTTTTCTTACGACACACAACAACAAGTGCCAGAACTACAAGTGCCCCTTGACTGAATGTTTCTGGATCTACAAAACCCGTCACATTCTGCAGCTCCTGCAGCTCCTTTGTTACACGGACCTAAGCATTTTTATTTTCTTGTTTTACTGTGAGATGACAAACTAAGTCTCACATTATTGGAGAACTAGATAAGAAGTGTCTAATATATAAAGAGAAGTCCAACTCTAATTAGAACGAGGCCTTTTGGGAAGGAAACCAAAAGTAAATCCATGCAGGCTTGTTATTAAGACCCAAATAGACAATATCGTACTAATCAGATAAAATAGAGTTGGACATGGGTTCACACAATCGCAACATTTACTCCAAAATCTATTCACATAATAATAAAATATTAAAATCATGTAGGAATGAAGACACTAGCATAGCTAAAGTTAAATGTCAAAGTGTTCGAATAACCGAAACAGTATTGGTGCAGTTAACATTTGATGTCACGAAGAAAA